>NW_017096931.1:0-12903 GCF_001412225.1 Nicrophorus vespilloides
TTACTTACTGATTTATCGTAAAAAAAAGATTACAATTTTGCCGTATCCCGTGAACCCCCCCTGCTTAAAATAACTTCTCACCGACAGTTGGTAATTGCATAATCAGATGACAACATTGACAATTAAACTTTTGCAATGAATACTTACTAAAATATATTAAAAGGTTTAAAATTGTAAATTTGTATTAAAAGATGAATCAATTGCAGCAACTTAAATTCTATACTTCGTGTATTGCATATAATTTAGCACAAAGGTGATTAGCAGGGGGCCTGCACAGGATAGGGCAAAAACTAGTCCTTTTATTTTGAGTTGGTAGTATCTGCTAGCCTATATGTTTAGAGAGAAGAAGATTTTTTTAGTGATTTTTACTTCCGTTTGTTTCACGATTACAAAATTTTTCAAGTTATCCGTGATTATGCGTAAGTTTGTTTTATTTCGCCCATTTTTGTTTCGCTATTGTCAAGAACACAAGCAAGTAAGTAACATTTCTATTATTCTTTTTATATGTATATGTATGGTCTAAGAACAATTTAATTAATATAGTTGTGTATTAGAATGGTTTATAGTTGTTGCGTCCAAGGATGTAAAACTAAAAGCGGCCAGAATATAAAGATGAGAAAATTTCCTCCAGTTAATTCTCCACTGTTCGAACAATGGAAAATTGCTACGAGGAATAATTTATTGCAAGATAAGGATAGTCACTATATATACTGTATTACTCAACACCTGCACTAATATTATTATCAATAATATTAATTTGTGAATGACCATCTATATGTATGTGGACAACATTGGAGAGGTAATTAATCTATTGTTCAATACATCACAACTAATCAATGTTATTTCTTTAGACTCGATGGATCAAACATGAGTAAACGTGAACCATCTATGAGAATGAAGTATAGGATGTGGACCATCTATGATGTAATATTCTTAAATAAAAACATTTTTTAGTTAAATTTTGTTTTATTTATTTATATTTTAATATATAAATAATATATATATAAAAAAAGTTTTATACTTTATTTATTTAAGGTTGGTATTAACGGATTTCTATTTTCTAGTTCTCCCCAAAGACGAGTTTTTTAACTAGCAACTGACGGTTCCCTGGTGATTAGACAAGAAATATTCAGGCTGAGATGTACTTAACGTAAAATAACTTACATAAAGGTAAAGTTTATGAAGGGAAACAACTTGTGTTTAAGGTAAATAGAAATTAAAAGATAAAGAGTTGCAAGAGATTATTGTTGACTTTTCTCGTTTTTGTTACTAGGGAATTTCCATATTTTCATGTTGTTAAGAAAAAAAAGGACAGTAGATGAACGTCGAAGGAAACTCATTGATAAATCTGGGGAATGCATTAATCACGTCGTCCCTGTTTCACGTAGATAAAAGGAGGCGACGTCGTCGTCGTTGAGGGGGTGTCGCGATGCGGAACTCCATTTTTACTTATTATTCCATTATTTCCGGGGAAACCCCCATCGCGCGCGAAAAGCCGCCAACCGAAGAATGGAAAAAGAAGCAGCAGCAGCGGAAGAAGAAAAACTCGTGAGTAAAGATGGGACAGAGATGCATATTGCTTATTAGAAGAGACTGCGTCGCGTAAATAATCGAACCGTGATTGATGGCTTCAGCTCCCAAAAACACTTCACCGATCTAAGACATCTCTCGCTGTTTATTAGAGGAAATCGAAGAACGCGCCGATAATTTATGTTTGAAATATCGGCGACGCGTCCGCAGTTTCTTTCTTCTTTCTTCTTTTTCTATTCTAGGGAGGGAAACATAGTCGTAATTCATGTTTTACGAGTGCAGCGAACGGACGTCGGATTCCGGCGGAGGCGCCGGGTGCTCTCCTCCCGCCTAGGCAACCCACACGACCCCTCGACGATGACCATTGTCCATGTCGCGCGGCAACCATCCATAACAAAACTTTGCGCGTTCCGCCAAGTTGGAGCGTTTTTCCTTCGGAATTGCCCCATCTCTATATGCAAATATCATACAATCCTGATGTACATATTCGAACATATTCCAAGAATGAACAACTAAAAACAAGAAAAGTTTGCAGAATATACTGATTATGGATGATGCGAGGACTTCTTTACAGCACCACCGAATCGAAACTTATGCAACGTAACATACAAAAGTTTTTGCTCGTTTGTTATTGCTACCAACGAAATGTAATTACTTACAAAATCGAAACGTAAAAATAACCAAATAATTTTATACTTTTATTTTTATCTATATTTACGTTTCATGAAATTAATTGCAATCGAATTTGGTATATTTGGTTGTTGTTTGTTTTTGCATCGAAATAACGTTATTAATTAGTTTAAAATCTTTGATCTTTGAATCATAATTTAAGCGCCAAATTCAAAACTTTAAAAAATAATTTTAATAATTGCGACGATGCGAACGTATCAGTCTTGATAGGCAGACAGATGGTGTGTATTGTGTGTGTGTGTGTGTGAGCGCACAAGTCGAAGGAATATAACTTTAAATGAAAGATCGCCGAAGTTAGATTCAAACTAATAACAATGAATATCATTTAAGTTTCGAAATAGACTTATAACCGGATTGTCCGAAGTTTCGCGAACTTGGGTAATATAACGAATTGTTCGCACACATTTTCGCGGAAAATCTAAACCGTTTTGCGAACGCGCATTCCATCCTCCTCGCATCTCCTCTCTATTTCGAACGTCCGTGTCACGTCTTTATCTCTCTCTCGAAAGCCGACAAAAGGGAAGCATTTAAAATCAATGGGCAAAGGTACAATAGGTAAACACTCCCATCAATGTGACTCAAACCGCAATGAGATCGTAACGATATTATACCGAGTGTTTCTCGATACTTTTGCACAAGTATTTCAATCTTTCAATGGAAATTTATTACGATCTGATGGAGGATTCAGTTATGAAATTTTCGAGCTCATGACTATTTATTTCGCTGAACGGGATTAGGTAAATGCTTGATATAATCCTGTTCCTCCGAAGAATAATCCGATTCATCATCATCTCTCTCTTTCTCTTTCGCAGTCGGGATTGAATAAATGCAAATCTTAAATCGGAAGCCTTCATCGCCGCATCTCCTTTTGCGAAAAGGCATAATTAAACAGGAATTAAGGCTGTCCAAATGCGATCAAAGAGGATTCTATCTTCGTGCTTTTCTCTCTTTCTCTCAGCGTTTCCATCTGACGAGGAAAAAATAAAGTTGTTGAAACACCCGGTGTATATATGCATTTTACTCTCTCTCTCTCTCTTTCCCTTTAACCCTCGATTATTTTTTTTTCACATTTTCTCTCTCACTCTCGTACAGTGTGTGTCTATATCCTTCGGCGAGAAGGAACGGCTCGCTAAACGACTCTCCGAAGATTGCAGATTAGATATTTCAAGGAGTTCGCTACTCTAAATCGACTTTTTCATCCGCCCCCCACCGTGGGTATATCGGGATGAAGGGATGTTGGAGAAGGATGAGGAGGCGGCGGCAGTGGCGGCGGCTCCCGTGTATAGCTTATTCGGCGAGATAATGTGATAGCTTTTGCGGGTCTCGCGTATACATCACTTGCCAATTGCCCGCCTTCCACTTATCTGATTACGCCTTTTATTCACACACCATTTTCTATTTAGAATTCTTCTGTCCTTTTATTCATTCTTGCCTGTTTGTTTTCTTTTTTTTTGCTCCCTTTTTCTTTACTTTCTTTGCTGATTTTCTTTTCCCACTTAGTTTTTTTCCAACGAGCGACACAAACTAAAATAGCAACGACCAAAACAATCTCAATAAAAAATCTTATAATATCTTATAATATGTCAACATTTAAACTAGTCGTATCGATTATCATTTAGACATAATTCATGGTCAAACGTTTTTATATGGTTGTGATTTTATATTTTTGCTTTTTGACCGAAAAGTACGCGCGACATCGTTAAAATAAAACTTGCAATTGGATGTATGTTAAAGTTGGGATTTTCGCTTTCTGGTTTTTCGGGTTTTCGAAGTAAATTGAGTTGGAAGTCTGGGCGTGTGTGTGTGTGTATGTGGGTAGTATTTGTGCGACCGATAGTGAATCTGAGCCGCACACGAACAAACGGCAGACAGGATGGAAGGCAGGTGGATTTAATGAAAAAGGAGTTAATTGGAACTGCGGCCGAAGGATTAAACTGCTCCAGGATCGCAGCTACCTGCACCAGATTGAGGGATATCCTCACACTCCAACACACACACACACAAACGTTCATCTATCCCTTCACATCTATATCACTATATAGTGTGTGTGTGTGTGTGTATATATAGATAAGATTGGCTGCGCTCCGCAGTTGTCGCAGGCAAGAATTGATGTCGAGAACCAATTGGGTTCACGTGTTCTGTCAAGTACCTACTAAACGACCGACTCAGCAATTGTCTCCAGGCGTATTATACGACGAACTCTGTCTCTGTTTGTCGTCCTTCGTTCCCTTTCCATACCCTCGGATGTCGCTTGGAAGAGGAAGACATTCGCTTCAGGTGTGTGCGTAAATATCGTCGTGGCTGCAGAGCGGGACGTGTAAACGACGTGCCCGGAGTTTTACCGTTCGAATTCCAAGAAGCAGAACGCTCGGCGAAGAGTGGATGAGTAAGGAAGGAAGGATAAGTATTGTCGATGGGAAGGAAGAAAGCGGTCGGGGATTCTATTACTTCTATATGCACTAATTCGAACTTCCCACTGAGACTCCACCTGGCGGTTATAGCTAAAATTAATATCGCCGAAGACGTGATTACAACTCCAAAATTACACACCTTGAACATATAAATAATATAAAAACTATTACAATATATGAACAAAACTGATTGAAATAAGAAGTAAAAAATATGGCTTGTAAACAACATAGAAATAGGTCAGAATTTTTCAGTTTCGTTTCCGTGATTACGGTGCAAAATATGTATTTAAATTATTCATTCATTCGCGTGCTGCTTTCTAATGTGTATGTAGTACGGTCGTATGTATGTATATATATATATACATGCTTTCCTGTTTTGGGAATAGCCTTGGCTCCTCGATGGGAATAGAGTGAATCCTCGGAATCCATCCGCTCTCGTTCGGAGTGGAGATGTGAAAGCTACGCTCGCTCGTTCTCTCCCACACTCACACACACACTTTACTGATTAGGATGCGAAGCGGACGCCACAATGGAATGCAGTGCATCTGTTATTGTTGTTGTAGCCGTGTGTGTGTGTGTCTACGTCTTAGGGGACTCTCGCTCGTTCTCTTACAGCAGGACCACCGGAAGGTCTCTTTTATGTTGGCTAGCGCAGACGGCGAATGCATCCCATGAGAGCTTCTTTTCTAGAAACTTTTTCGCAAACACACAAAAAGAAGTGTATGGAAAAGAAAAAAAAATGTAAAGAGGAAGAAGACGGTGAGTGAGGACGAATATAATGGATAAGGATATTATGTTAGGAAATGTGATTAAATACAGTAAAATGTAGTCGATTTAGTATATTTGTATTAAATTTCAATCGTGAATAGTGCATTAGTAAATTTGATTGCTTTTTGCTTTATATTTATTTGCAAATAGAGACGAAAATTTGTATTTAAATAATATAAATTGAAAAGTTTGACGATGAATGCTAATTTGATGTACTATTGAAATAAACGTAATATGGTAACTGAAAGCGCATTTAGCTAGAATATAATTAGTCTAAGAAACCTGGCCCGGCAAGCGATTTTATCCGGCCCGCCAAGTATTTTGAAAAATTTCGTAAAATATAAATGTAGCGTCGCGCGTCAAAATCCATATGACTGCAACGTTGGCGACGTTTCAAGTCAGTTTCAAATGGAAATAATTGATCTTCAAGCTAGCGATCAAATCAAGAACAAATATAAGGAAGGAAACTTGATCGATTTTTACAAATTTTTGGACGCAAAAGAGTTTCCAAATTTAAACCAATTGGCTGGTAAATTTATTTCTATGTATGGCACTACCTATATGTGCGAACAAACTTTTTCCAGGATGAAGTATCTGAAATATAAATATAGGGCAAATTTATCGGATGATCATTTGCAATCATTGCTAATAATTGGTGTTTCCGATTTGAATCCCAACTTTGAAGAAACTCTCCAGGAAAAAAAACCAGTTCCATCATTCCCATTAAAAATTGCATGAAATAATTTTATAATAATATAATTTAGACATGTTTGTTTAGTATTGTTATATCTGTAATTTACTATAAAAAATAAAATTCAGTCAATGCTTTTTTGAGGTCGTCCTTGCGACAAAAATCTTTGAAAGCGTACATCCTATCTCACCTGATTAGCTACAGGGGTATTGTCCAAAATATAGAAAGAGACTTCTCAGAGAAGGAAATTCTGGAAGAGACGAGGTGTGCGATTGACATTAAAATTACAAAAGTGGAGAAAATTAATAGGAAGGCGACAAACGGCGGCTTCTCGTATGTCCCCACGAATTCCGTCATTGTTACGTTCGGAGGAAAGATAATGCCCAAGCCCGGTAAAGCCGTACGTACCTAGGGTCATCCAATGCTTTGGATGCTTACGGTACGGACATACTAAAGCCATTTGCAAAAGCCCTTCTATAAGATGCCCAGCCTGCGCGAAGGATCACCCTCTCGATATGTTCCCTGACAGACACGCTCCAGTTTGTCTTCATTGTGAAGGCAAACATCTATCCAACAAGCAGAACAAGAGATTCCTAAGAGATCGTTCTTTGAGGCTGACAAAATGTCGAAACATAATAGCCCAAAACCTGGTGTCCTCGGAACACATCGGAATTTTGGCTATCGAGGAGATCTACGCGTCCAGCCGGAATATCAAATTGTCGTACCATGTGATGTATGTCTCACAGTGAAGGGGTCACGCGTCTATACGCAATCGAACTAAGTGTATTCTGTTCAACTTTATAACATAACATGCTGTTGAAAATTGTACTGCAGCAAATGGTGCAGAGAGTGAAGATTTGTGTGTAGAAGAACTGACAAGCAATAACTGCATCCTTTTCTATAAAAGACAAAATGTGCTTTCAACAGAAAGAGGATTTTGTTCTGGTCATTATGAATGCAGGACAAAAGAAAATGCTGAAAAAGTATGGGTCAGACTGCATATGTTTGGATGTAACTCATGGGACGAATGGCTATGGGTTTCAGTTGCACACATTATTGATGTTGAATAAGGCAAGAGAAGAGAAGGATTCCCATGTGCATTTTTAATATCGAATCGGTCTGATGAACAGGTTTTGGCTTTATTTTTTTCGTCCATTAAGGATAAATGTGAATATAAAGCCAAGTGATCATGTTATAATACCTGGGTCCAAGTAATACATCCACCTGAATTTAGGAATTGTTAAACTATTCATATTGTATGAGTAACTAAAACTTATTTTTTTTAAATTATACTATACTTGGTATGAAGACAAAGCATGGAGTAAAAATAAAAAAAAAAACTCAAGAAAAACAGCTATGTATAGACTGGAAAAGTTTGAAAACATTTTAATATTTATTAATTTCAATATTTAGGACAATATTTAGGAACAGAATGAATGAATGAAAAAAAAACATTAAAAAACTACTCATCTCTTTTATAACTACTACCCGATCAACGTCCGAGACTGGAGGAACAAGAAGGAACTGCTCCAAAACCTGGTGTCCTCGGAACACATCGGAATTTTGGCTATCGAGGAGATCTACGCGTCCAGCCGGAATATCAAATTGTCGTACCATGTGATGTATGTCTCACAGTGAAGGGGTCACCATAGCAGTCAACAGGAGTATTCTCAACCGCCCTCTCCCAATTCCACCAGAATACGACATTCCAGATGCTGTAGCAGTCACAATCCTTTGCAAGGTAAAATTCTATCGATCTTCACAATATACAACCGCCCCCATGTCCATCCTCCTTCTTCTAGTTCGCTGTCTCCTTCACCCCTGCCATCTTCAATGACCGCCACACTAATCTGGACGACAAATACTCTGATTCCAATAGTGGTCTTCTTCTTCGAGCCCTGAATAATCTCCCTTTAAATCGCCTATGCTCCCCTGGTCCCACTTTCGTCGCACACCAAGGCTCTTCGATCATAGACCACATTTTGGTCATGGAGAACCTCGCTGGATGTTTCAACATAATTTATTTTCAAGTGTTTTTTTTGTATTTTCATTAAGCTAACAAAAAACATGCGTTTTTTTAATTAGTAGAAATCCCGTTTTGAGGAAAAAAAAATGGATACTGTTTCCAGTATGGGAAAGCGTTACAACGAGAAACATCACTTGTGCTATATGCTACATGTCAACTAAACGAACGAACATGTGAAAGAACGAAACATTGACTGAAGTGGTTAGCGATGTGAATGCAGATAAAAACTCATGAGTAACTTATTTTTTTAGATTATACTGTACTTGGTATGTGGACAAAGCATGGAGCAGGGGCACCAAGTCATATGAGAAATCTGTTGTATAGCCACTGCGGTGACGTTCCTTAGCACATAACAAGCGCCAAATAATTTGAAATTTCAAACAATAAAAATTTTCGAATACATTTGCCCAATATTTACTTTTCCTTTCAATAGTTTTTATTGCTTTAACGTTTTCGAACTATTTACATTTGGAACCACGACTGCTTGACTATTTTTAACCGAGTTTGTTCTGATCCAAATAAGTTTAATTATTATTATTAAACATTTTAGTCTTTCTTAAGACTTGTATTACTAGTGATTAGTCTATTAATTAGTGAGTATTGTTAAATTAGTAGGATGGTGATAAAATCCTTGTTAGATTTTCTTTTAGCTCTTCATACCCAAGGTTGTGTTATAAGTGCCATTGGATATATTTAATTAATTTATTTTAGCTTTACAGACTGATTGAAGGAACATTTGTGAGAACTATAAAGTGGGATAAATTTAACTAATTTGTTTTAGGCTATTTAGAATTTCATTTAGGATATAAATAAACTGAACTACAAGTAAACTCCAGTAAGTGTATATTTAAAATGTATTGCACAATAGTAAACAAATATAACTATTCAGAAATGAGATACACTTGTCCAGTTCCGGGATGTATTTCCAAAAATGCAGACATTGTTTTGGAGATGCTCGTAGTATATGTTTATTTGTACGTATCATGGCTAGTTAATATATAGTGATACACAGGATACATATGTTACAAAGGCTTCTTACAGTATAATGAGTCCGAGGCCCGAGAGCCAACACGGAGAATACTCACGAGATAATACCGGGAACCTTACAGCTTATTACTACACACAAGAGATGCGGAAGCGAAGACAGGAAGTAAGAGAAGAGAGAGCGGGTACAGATATGTTGCCGCTTATATACCCTAACCAGGTAGAGCCCTTATCAAACCTTCCCGGAATACCAGCTGCGGGCTGGAGTGGGGCACCGTACCGGGCTTGTAGGTGACGTCATATTAGAGGGCTGGACTGAGCACCACATTGTTTTCAGAGGATTTCCACCAGTTGACAGTCCATTATTCAATAAATGGATTAATGCGATAGGTAATCCAAAGTTGCTGGAGATGGATCCAGTGCATGTTTTTAAATGTATTAGAATATGCAATTTACATTTTAATTTAGATTATGCATTACGTCCTTACTTTTTAAAAAATGATATGCCTGTGCCAACTGAGAATTTGACTTTATTCACTGATAATAGTGAATTCTTAGTTGATTATATTCAAGAACAGGAGGAAATGAATATGTCAAACCCATAGGGATTGACATATTCATAACTGAAACTGAACAGAATTACTAGAAGATATAAAAGATTTGAATACAGATGATATGCATTGTAAAGTAGAAATGTTCCTAGAAGAGGACATTACAAATTCAAATAGGACTGAGGACTATTATAGATCATTAACAGAATCAATATGTAGAGTAGGCAGATTCCACGGAAGACAGTGACCGTTTGCGGCGTTTCTTCGTATTTTCAACTGATAACAAAACTGCAGAATCGACAGATCAGTCGGAGAACAGTGACCTGAAGCGGAGCGTCTTCTCAAAACGTGCCTTACTCCTCAAACTCCCACCCCGTCCATATTAATACGAATTAACTTCGTTAGTACAATAAATATTTGTAATTAGTCTTAGTCAATCTCAAAAAGTATCTACATTGTCTTGGAAGAGTACCAATTATTATAATAAACTTGTTTAAACCAATTGAATTATTTACTTCCTACAACTGAGACTCCACAACGACAACACCAGAAGAAGATATTCCACTGTGCCCAGAATTCCATCCCTGGGACACGACAGATGAACTTACGAACAATGTTTTGGAGAAGTTCATTTATATGAGTAGGAGAGGAATGTTCGTAGAGTAGGAACATTTACTTCCACAATGGCGGTGTTCACAAGTATGTTTATTCGGATAAGTAACGGTACACAGAGAGAGAGTTACAGGATACAAAAGGGTACTTACAAGACATGATACCGAGAACCTTACTGGCTAACGCGGCGCGACACAAGAGAGCGATTATGGATATCCGGCCGCTTATATACCCTCAGCGGGTATCATCCTTATCTGCCCTTCCAGGTATATCCTGTACGGGCTGGAGTAGGGCGTAACGTACCGGGTTGGTACGTGACATCATATCCGGGCTGAAGTCAGCGCCACAATGTTTTGTTAGTTGAGAAACATTTAAAAATGAAAAGGAGTTTAAGGTATTATAAAAAGAAATGTGCTGAATATAGAAAATGTATTGAAAAATTTGAAATTTTCAATAATTTTACAAAATTAAATAACAGTACACAACGTTTTATTTGTAACCAATTAACGAATTTACCAAGAAAGAATTTAGGCAGAACATACACATTAGAAGACAAATTATTTGCATTGAGTATTTTAAAAAGAAGCCGTTGTTGCTATATTTATTTGTCAAATACATGTCGGAGTATCTAAGACAACAGCTCCTGACAAAACATCGTAGTCCATATGTGACAGAGATACAAAGAGTCATTGTTTCCACGCTGGAGCGTGTAAACAACAGTTCTGCCAAATAACATTATCAGCACTTGGGAGAACAAGGACGGACACGTGTGCAAGATCGGGGCAGCACATCTTCGGGGTCTTCAGGGAAGAAGGGTATTTCCCCGTCAGCCGAAAGATCAGCGGGAATGGATTCATTCACATTCAAGATTCGGATGGAAGATTCAGATTCAGACTGGTGAACTGGATGGCCACAGTAACTGAGACTTATCGCTGATGTAGATCACTAGCTCTGAGATTGCAGAAGGATTAGTTTACTAAGTTTATTAACTATTGTTAGTGGTTATTTGTAATAATGGTTTGTCCAAACGCCTCACTCGGGGTGTAATCCTGACGATTCGACATATATTTTCCTTACCTAGTATACCAACTCTACAAAACATATTATCTGCAATTAGAATTGAACCAGGTACCAATGCATCTATATTTAAGACATTAAATGCACATGTTCTGAAAATTGAGGATAATAAAGAAAAAATATGTAGCTTAATTTTTGACGAAATGAGTTTGAATACACATTTTGATTTCGATAATTCCATCCCAGTTTTTGGATTTGAGAATGATGGACATAGAAGAACAAATAATATTGCCGATCATGTACAAGTATATATGTTAACACGTTGACGGACAGTTGCGTCTATAGCCGTCAAGTTACAGTTCACTATGTGACATGACGGCAATAGCCGTCCAATACGAAACGGTCGTTTTTAGACACTGCGGCTGTAGCAGCACAAATGTGCATTTACCAGCGTACAAGTAGAAGCCTAGTGTCATGTTTTCGAAAAAAAATTTAGTATGCAAGGTTAACACATTGAGTATGCACGTGGTTGTGAACGAAGTAGTGCGATCTTGTTTTCTCTTCAATTTACAGTTGCTATTGATACATTTAACGATATTTTTTGTTTATACTGGTAAGTATTTGTTTATGATTGATTTTACACTTTAAATAGAAATAAAAAAATTTAAATTTAGCATTTTTTGCTACATTTAGCGATATTTATGGTTATACTGTTTACTTTTTGTTTTTTATGATATTACATTTGAAATATAAAAATTATATTGTAAATAATAAATGTATAAATAATATACAATAAATAATAATATAAAATAAAATTGAATGTTTTATTCAATATTTATAGAAAATGGCCAGTTGGGAAAAAGAACAGGCTAGGCTGCTGAAGCTTTTTGAGGAAACAGGTAGTGGGTCAAGCAACAGTGAATCTGAACCTGATGCTGACTGTGCTGAAAATAACAGTTCGGGTAATGAAGAAAATGAATCAACTACAGATGAGGAATATGAAGCACCAGAAGAACCAGAAAATGATGAGACAGGGCATATCAATACAACACCTATAAGAAACTTTTCTTTTGATGCAGATGAAGAAAATGAATCAACTACAGATGAGGAATATGAAGCACCAGAAGAACCAGAAAATGATGAGACATGGCATATCAATACAACACCTATAAGAAACTTTTCTTTTGATGCAGATGCGGCTGGGATTCTTTTGGATATAGACGAAAATGTGTCTCCAATTCAGGTTTTTGAAAAAATTTGGGATGACCAAGTAATGGAAATGATTATAAAATCTACGAATGATTACGGCCTAAAACTTTGCAATCAAACACGGCCACATACAAGGCATAGTAGGAAGGCAAATTTCAAAAATACTGATACGATTGAAATGAGAAAGTTTTTGGGTTTGTGTTTGCTTCAGTCTCAGCTAAAATTCTCCAGTATTAGAAAACTCTTTTCCATTGATGCATTACATTACCACCCAGCTTTTCCTTCACAAATGTCTGGAAGGAGGTTTGAGCAAATATTGAGATGCTTTTGTGTAGAAGAAGAAAATTCAAACGACCGTTTGAGGAAAAAAAAATTTAAATTATATTATAGATAATATTATAAAGACATTATTTT
>NW_017096932.1:0-17841 GCF_001412225.1 Nicrophorus vespilloides
TTCAGCTTTCATATGCATCTTTTGCGTTCATTCTATATATTATAGTTTTCGAGAAAATCAAGGAAATGTAAAAACACTGCTTTTTCGAGCATTTTTTAAACTTTGAACACGAATTACAGTCAAACGGCTAAAACCACGGTAATATATCGATACTTGCTAGATTCCCCAAACACTCAGCTTTCATATGCATCTTTTGGATTCATTCTATATATTATAGTTTTCGAGAAAATCAATGAAATGTAAAAACACTGCTTTTTCGAACGTTCTAATTTCAATTTTTAACTTTGAACGCGTATTACGGCAATATGGATAAGAGCACAGGAATGTATATATACTTTAGCAGATATTTGAAAAATTGTTCACTGCTACTAATATTCGCGCCTCCCCTTAGACTAGTGCACGCCTCCCCAGGGAGGCGCGCCTCACAGTTTGGAAAACGCTGCTCTAAAGTAAGATTTAATGTTATTGGATTTGAGGTGACAATGCAGGAAGTTCGAAAACAGTGAAGTAATTGTAATGTTTTTTTTATGTGTGTGTAGAGAAAATGTGGGACATCAGAGATAAACGTGTATCTGCAGGAAATAATTAATGATAGGCACGTGATGTATGTTATGTTATATATAAATATATCTTCCTCTATTTTCATTTTTTTTGCTCGTTTTTTCTTCGTTCTTCTTAGCACGATGATGATGATAGCCAAATGGTTGTGTGTGTCGTTCTCCTCATGTATGTGTGTTCGTGTATATGGCATTCTTTCGCTAAACTTACCACTCGAGCGGGCAGAATATACACGATAAACTGAAGTCGACTGAGTGCTCGATGGATCACACAAACCGGTAATTTAATCCCGACGAGTAACAGAGAAGAACAAAATGTAAATAAAGAGAGAGAAAGAGAGAGAGAGAGGAGAGAGAAGAGGAGCAGTAAGACAACAACAACGGACGAAGGAGACGAAGGTGAAGAAAATGAAGAGACGAAGACGCCAAAAAAGATATTTTAAACGTATACGAGTAATGATAATCGATCGGAATTCCGTCTCTTCACATTTTCTTTTCTTTTTTCAGTATTATTACTACCACATCTCGTCTCGTTGATATCTTAATTAAAGCTCGTTGAAGATGTCTCCAATTTATTTCATTTTTTTAAATCTCTTTTCCCTTTCAACTACCAAAAAGAACTTCTGAATATTGCAAACATATTTTAATTTATCAAATTTTATATGTTTATTCTTAATTTATTGCATTTAATAATTCCAATTGGAAACTAAGAAATAATTCGTTCTTTAAACTTAATAAGATTACATTTTAATTTGCTTATTTTCGTAGGTAAATTACGATCAAATTACATACAATTTTGTGTACTTAATAGGCTCGCAGTTTACTTAAATAATAACATAAGTATATAGTCTTGCGGATAGAAGTGGAGTAGTTTTTTTTTTGTATTTGTGTAGATGTGATGTGATAATCGTGAAAAGATGTAATGTTTCCGACGTCTTAATTAAATTATGGAAATGCGCATCGCGGTCTAGTTTTCACCGAAAAACCGAATGACATCAGAGGAGAGTGAAGTGAAGTCAAAGCATAAAACAGAAATATTAAGATGCGGAGCGAAAGATAGGCGCGATTCCAGAATGAACGAGGAGTGCGCGTTATGAATGAAGAAGAAGGAAATCTTATCGTCCGATCTCGTCACTCACTTCCTATCCTAGGAGGATCCTTCCTCGTGGCGCAGAGCCGAAGAAACCGAAACGCGGAGCACGTTTATCTAGATGAGCGGACTGGACGAGAGAACTCTGCAGCTTCTCCTCTTTTGTATCGCTCCGTACCATCGAGCGTTTCTTCCCAGAAGACGTCCTCCAGAACCTTACCGAAAAAATAACAAAGAAACGAAATCTTCGTGGGTTTCGTTACATTCTCTTTTTTTTTGGAAGCAAATTGCTTTGAAAACAGGTAATTTCTTCTGTCTTATTACGATAATTTATTAGACATCCCCTTTTATCGTTTCTGTACTTAATTCTATTAATCATCCTGAAATAGAATTTAACAAGATTAAAGATTTAGCTTTGTTTTTGTAAGCAAGTGCATTCACGTCATTAAGTAAAGCAATTTCGAGTCCTAATTTATGCTCAACTTTGACAGCATATAGTAAGAAAATGGTGAATTCCACAAAACTCGTAGTAGGCTTATTGGAAAGGCCGTTGTTTTGTTATTAATGCAATTAGGCTACCTGATTTCATAATAATTAAATAATAACAAATAACGTGTTTTACTTAACTATATTTTAACATTTGATTTTCTTATACATTTTATAACATAATCAAAGATTGATTAAATGTATATATAATATTGGTGCAAAACTAATAGGTTATGAATAAAATTTAGTTTCTACTTAGCTTATGTGATTTTAGAGTAATTATTATTAATTATACACGAATATTGGATTTACTTTTACATTTTATAACTTAATCAAAGATTAACTAAATTTTTATGTATTATTAATAAAAAAAATAAATATTTTGAAGAAAATTACGTTTCCACTTAGACTACATGATTTTATAGTAATTATTATTAACTATTCTCGAATATTGGATTTACTTTAACATTTTATTACTTAATCAAAGTTTGATCAAATTTTTATGTACTATTAGCAACAAATTTAAAAATTATAAAAAAAATACTTTTCCACTTAGCCTACGTGATTTTAGAGTAATTATTATTAACTATAATCGAATAATGGATTTCCTTTAACATTTTATAACTTAATCAAAGATTAACTAATTTTTTTATGTATTATTAATAAAAAAAATAAATATTTTGAACAAAATTACGTTTCCACTTAGACTACATAATTTTATATTAATTATTATTAACTATTCGCAAATATTGGATTTACTTTAACATTTTATTACTTAATCAAAGTTTGATCAAATTTGTATGTATTATTAGTATACAATTTAAAGATTATGAAGAAAATTAAGTTTCTACTTAGGCTACGTGATTTTCAAGTAATTATTATTAACTATACTCGAATGTTGGATTTCCTTTAACATTTTATAACTTAATTAAAGATTAACTAAATTTTTATGTATTATTAATAAAAAAATTAAAGATTTTGAAGAAAATTACGTTTCCACTTGGATTACATGATTTTAGAGTAATTATTATTAATTATACTTGAATATTGTATTTACTTTTACATTTTATTACTTAATCAAAGTTTGATCAAATTTGTATGTACTATTATCAACAAAGTTATAGATTATGAAGAAAATTTATTTTCCAGTTAGACTTTTACATTTTATAACTTAATCAAAGATTAACTAAATTTTTATTTATTATTAATAAAAAAATTAAATATTTTGAACAAAATTACGTTCCCACTTAGACTACATGATTTTATAGTAATTATTATTAACTATTCTCGAATATTGAATTTTTATGTATTATTAGCAACAAATTTAAAAATTATAAAAAAAAGATTCTTTTCCACTTAGCCTACGTGATTTTAGAGTAATTATTATTAACTCTACTCGAATAATGGATTTCCTTTAACATTTTATAACTTAATCAAAGATTAACTAAATTTGTATGTATTATTAATAAAAAAATTAAAGATTTTGAAGAAAATTGCGTTTCCAGTTAGCCTACGTGATTTTAGAGTAATTTTCATTAACTATAGTCAAATATTGGATTTACTTTAACATTCTATTACTAATCAAAGATTGATCAAATTTTTATGTATTATTAATAAAAAATTTAAAGATTTTGAAGAAAATTACTTTTCCACTTAGCCTACGTGATTTTAGAGTAATTTTCATTAACTATAGTCAAATATTGGCTTTACTTTAACATTTTATAACTTAATCAAAGATTAACTAAATGTTTATATATTTTTAATAAAAAAATTAAATATTTTGAAGAAAATTACGTTTCCAGTTAGCCTACTTGATTTTAGAGTAATTACTTTTACTTGAATATTTGATTTACTTGTACATTTTATAACTTAATCAAAAATTAACTATTTTTATGTAATAATAGCAAAAATTGAAAGATTAAGAAGAAAATCACATATATCTGCATAAAATAATCTAAAGAACTACTTGATAAAGTTGTAATGAAATCATTGTGGATTTATTGAAATTTTATAAATGTTTCCTGCAGCGAAGAGATGCCGCAAGCAGGCAAATAATATCTCCATGGAGATGCGTATTGTCATCAATCCAATTTTAATGGGAACATTCTCGATATTCACGACTAGATAACACACACATGAATATTGCTGCGAAACGCCTACGGATGCTGCGGATGAATTTTCCACGAAACGAGCCGGTTTCGACGTGTGCGCCGTGAACCTTGCCATTTCCATGGAATTCATCCGACCATCCGTACACCTAGATTCTTCGAAATTGCAGCAGTTTTTGTAAAGGGTCGAAAAATCCTATCGATTGATGTACATATTTTTCGGTTAATTAATATCGCAAAATTTGTGAAAATGTGACACGAGAACCGGAAGCGCGACCGTGAAACTCTCCACTCCGCCGTGACGTAACGAGCAACAGGTAAAGTGTTGGTATGTTTGTGTGTGTGTAATTGCTATGACAACGCGTTGTGATCGATTCGTGGCAACCCTGACGCGGGGCAAGGCAAGGCCGCAACCCCAGGCAATGTAGAAATGATGATGACCTTTCCCCGGCAAGTTCACGTTCATCCCTCGCGCGATCCTCGAAGCTCCGTTCTTCCTCCTTCACCGAATGAATGAATGAACGAACTAGTGAATGAATTCCAACGTAATCCATCTGAATGATGAGCGAAGCACACTTATGACCCACATATAGACGCGATGCATCATCCCTTTGAAGGGAAACCGCGGCGCCGCATGTGTGTGTGCAACTGGTACATTGCACCAATGCGATTTCGGGTCACGAACTTCCTCTATCTCTCTCTCTCTTTTACTCACATCATCTCCATCTTCTTCATCATCATCATCATCAGCAATTAACCGGAGTTTACTTATGCTGATGATGTCGCTCTCGTCCATCTCCGCGCATGATGATGATAGTCCACTTATTTGCTGTTCACACGGCGGCAGCCTCTGTACGCGTCGATGTGTGTGCACAAAAAATTACCACTTTTCTTCGGTTCTCTTCACTGGTAAAAAGATACATAACATTTCGGATTTGGGACATTTGAACAATCCGAGTCCGAGCGTTTATAATTATACTAATTTAGTACCCGCAGAAGATGTATCGGAATGATTCAATCTCCAGATGCTCGCAGCTTTTGATATCGCAATGTAATCTACTCTCCAGTTGCTCTTTCGAAACTGTTAATTCCAGTGTACATTAATATAATTTTTCAAGAAATCTATGAAAGTTACAAAAGTAATAAATTTATTTTTTTTATTATTTAATCAAAATACATTTATTAGAATTAATAATTACATAATAAAGTGTCTTTAATTTAGCATCTTTTGATATGAAAATCTATAAAAAATGTTAATTATTAACCGAAATATGGCAATTTTTACAATTGATTTTGCATTCTTTATTTGTTAAAAAAATAAAATTTACAAAGTTTACTAAATAACTCAAAATTTATAAACTTTTACATACATTCTACAATTAAATCAGTGTCTTTAATTCAACATCTTTTGATATAAAAATCAATAAGAAATGTTAATTATTAACAGAAATATGACAATTTTTTCAATTCATTTACATTTTTTATTTGTTAAAAAAATAAGATTTACAAAGTTAACTAAATAACTCAAAATATATAAACTTTTACATATATTCTACAATTAAATTAGTGTCTTTAATTCAACATATTTTGATATGAAAATCCATAAGAAATGTTAATTATTAACCGAAATATGGCAATTTTTCCAATTAATTTTGCATTTATTTATTTATTTAAAAAATAAGATTTACAAAGTTTACTAAATAACTGAAAATATATAAACTTTTACATATATTCTACAATTAAATCAGTGTCTTTAATTCAGCATCTTTTGATATGAAAATCCATAAAAAATGTTAATTATTAACCGAAATATAGTAATTTTTCCAAATTGATTTCGTTTTCTTTTGATTTTTGAGTTATTTACTAAATTTAGTAAATAACTCATAATTTATAAATTTGTACATAAATTTTAAAATTAAATCAGAAAAAATATTCTATTTCTTATTCTTTTTTTTTATAAAAACAGTACATAATAATAATTATTAACTAAGTTATAGCCATAATTTCATGTCATCACGTTTTAATTAATAAGTCGACAACCACGCGCACTAATTAAATAATTCTAAATGATAATTAAAGACAAAACTGTATTGCTTGCAATGAGCGTACTGTGAGATTCGCAACTTTTGCTGAATTTTAGCAATAAGCTAACAAAATTGAGCTGCAATTAATAAAAAATACTAATTATTAATTAATATTACTTTTCAAACGTAAGTTTAATTAAAACTGAAACTGGTTTAAATACATATTTCAAGTGATGCAAAAAAATAAAAATAAATGAATGGAAATGGATCAGCTCTTGAATACTTTTCGCACAGCGAGAAATCGATCAGTGGAGCGCGCGCTTTTGCTTGATCATTATTACTTCATTTTGCTTACGAAATACATTCGATTTGAATATTCGATGTTGAATTATCGAGAGCGCTCGAGCACCGAGATTTTCGTGTGTGTACCTTTCTCTCTCTCCGCCAAGTGTTTGCCGATCCGTAATTTATGCGCATTGTGGCGCTTTTTTCGGCCGGTCAAAGGTCAAGAAGATGGAGAAGAAGAGAATTGTTGTTTTGTTGAAGGAGAGAGAAGAGAGGTGAGTTTGAGAGATGAATGTTTCGGGTGGTAGGAGAGATGTTGATGAAGAAGAAGAAGAAAAGGGTGTGTAAGATAAGTAACGACAATGGATGTGGTGTGCTCTGGTGTGAAGAGTATATAATAAGAATGTGTATAAAGAGCAGAGGAAGAATAAGAGGTGGATGTATCCACTGCCAAGAGAGAGAGAAGGAAAGGAGATTGTGTGTGTGTGAGAAGGAGCGAGAAGATATGAGAACCATTCACAAAAGCTTACCATCCCACGCATCCCCGATCCCAAATGAGTTGTGTCTTGTATCAAAGCGACTGTTTAGGAAACTTGCCTTAATGCAACGAGATAAAGGCTTGGTCAAGGTGGGGCACGCGCTAACAGGCTTGACGTCACTCGCGTGGCCCAAGAGCACAGGACTCTCTTCTCTCGACATCAGTCGTCAGACGGATCCCTCTGCACACAAAACGAAAAGAAAGACTACACCAACAGTTCTAGCAGAGCGCGAAACTCCTCTCCTCTTCGCAGACCTAAGTTGGAGGTGGTTGTTGCAGAAGAGATCACCAACAACAATAACAGCAGCAAAAGAGGAATGCGAATGGCAACAGGTCTACGAATCAGCAGCAAGCGACGGCTCGCAACAGGTCTCCTCCGCTTTGATCCCGAAGACCTAAAATCACTACTAAAAACCATAAACGAAATACTTGAAAACACTTCTTCCATCCAAGAATAAACACACACATTCTTATAGAGAAGAATTATTGTTACATAAAGAACAATACAAAAAGTTCGTTGATCTCTAAATATTACAAAACTTAAATTTAACATTTACTAAATTACCAACAATGTTGAAAATTAACTTAATAAACAATATTTTTAATAATCTAATTTCATTAATATACTCAAATCTATAAAATATTGAGAGCATTTCATATAATAAATACAAAACTTACATTTGTACTAAATAATTTAACATTTACTAAATTACCAACAATGTTGAGAATACCATAATAAACAATAGTTTTTACTAATCTAATTGATACTTTTCATAAATAGATTCAAATCAATGAAATATTGAGAGCATTTCATATAAAGAATACTAAAGAATTTAACATTTATTAAATTACCAACAAAGTTGAGAATTACCTTAATAAACAATATTTTCACTAATCTAATTGAATCTTTTCATAAATAGACTAAAATAAATGAAATATTTAGAGCATTTCATATAATAAATACAAAACTTACATTTGTACTAAAGAATTTAACATTTACTAAATTACCAGCAATGTTGAGAATTACCTTAATAAACAATAGTTTTTCTAATCTAATTGATTCTTTTCATAAATAGACTAAAATCAATGAAATATTGAGAGCATTTCATATAATAAATACAAAACTTACATTTGTACTAAAGAATTTAACATTTACTAAATTACCAACAAAGTTGAGAATTACCTTAATAAACAATAGTTTTTTTAATCTAATTGAATCTTTTCATAATTACCTTCATAAACAATATTTTTTTAATCTAATTGAATCTTTTCATAAATAGACTCAAATTAATGAAATATTGAGAGCATTTCATATAATAAATACAAAACTTACATTTGTACTAAAGAATTTAACATTTACTAAATTACCAACAAAGTTGAGAATTACCTTAATAAACAATAGTTTTTCTAATCTAATTGAATCTTTTGATAAATAGACTAAAATCAATGAAATATTGAGAGCATTTCATATAATAAATATAAAACTTACATTAACACTAAAGAATTTAACATTTACTAAATTACCAACAAAGTTGAGAATTACCTTAATAAACTATATTTTTACTAATCTAATTGAATCTTTTCATAAATAGACTCAAATCAATGAAATATTAAGAGCATTTTATATAATAAATACAAAACTTACATTTGTACTAAAGAATTTAACATTTACTAAATTATCAACAAAGTTGAGAATTACCTTAATAAACAATATTTTCACTAATCTAATTGATTCTTTCATTAAGTAGACTTAAATCAATCAAATATTAAAAGGATTTTATGTAATCAATTTTTAATTTTATGGAAAATATTTGATGTAAAGTAAAATTGAAATTGGTAAAAAATTTATTACATAACTTAAAAGAAAACAATATATTTTTTTTATGGAATTCTATTCTAAGTTATGTTTACTTCAAGAATAGTTTGCAACAAGGTTCTAAAAATCAATATTATCTAAAAGAAAGTCAAGAACGAAGAAGTTAAGAAAATTGGAAAAATTCTTATTTATTTCAAACTTCTGAAATATTTTCAACAATTACAGTAAAATTTCAGGATTTTTTTCTAATCTAATTGATTTTTTCATTAAGTAGACTTAAATCAATCAAATATTAAAAGGATTTTTTATGTAATCAATTATTAATTTTATGGAAAATCTTTGATGTAAAGTAAAATTCCAATTGGTAGAAAATTTATTATAAAGCAAATATATTTTTATGGAATTTTATTCTAAGTTATGTTTACTTCAAGAATAGTTTGCAACAAGGTTCTAAAAATCAATATTATCTAAAAGAAAGTCAAGAACAAAAAAGTTAAGAAAATTGGAAACATTTTAGTTATTTTAAACTTAATTGATTATATATGTAATTCTGTAATATTAGAACATTCAAATTTATCAAATTTCTGAAATATTTCCAACAATTACAGTAGAATTTCAGGATTTTTTTATATATATAAAGGATGATGAAGAAGTTGAAATTGGGGATAAATTAGAACGCATCGATTGAACTCATCGTTTATTTATTTTCACCTCTTTATTCATTTCGTCTTCCTGCTTCAATTCATGTGAGAATGAATACGTAAAAAATAAAAATTAGAAAGAAAGAAAAACACAATAACAGAATGACAAATTACGTACAGGTTTTCTTTTCATCATTACTATTTTTGTTTTTGTTTTCATATCTCGTTCCTCATTTTAAAACATTTATTTATTTATATATATAGTTTAGTGGTAATGCGTAACTGGAGAACTCTTCATTATATATATATAATATTTATACATTTATCATTATGTACAGGAGAGAAAACATCTGTTGAGACAACATTTACAAAATAATTTCATATCGAAAATTTCATTAATGTGTACAGTGGAAAGAAGTAAAGGTGTGTGTGTGTGTGGTGTGTGATAACAAATCTACAATATCCATGTATTCAAATATCACATTCATAATACAACAGCCTCATTGAGTCAATAATTATTTAAAAAAAAAATTCTTTATTTTATCATTTTACCAAAAAACATCCTTTCGAACAACAACAGCAACAACAGTAACGATTCTTCGATACAAAAACAGATTAAATTGATGGGATTGAACATATCTAGTTTCATGTTTTATATAAAAATATGTAAGGGATTTAATTTTTTGTTTCATCTACTTTTCAATTTACAAACGAAAAACAATAATGCGTGTTTATATGTTCAATGTCGTGTGTGCACGATGGAAGGAAACAACGATACGGATTCAGCGGTAGCTTCATCCAACAATTACAATAGTATTTTCAATATATTACATATATAAATTTCTGTTTAATCATTCTGCTTCTGTAACAATTTATATTTTTGAATGTTTAAATACTATTTACAGTACGTTATTTATTATACAACATAATATTTACAATTTAATACATCCTTATCTATAATTATGTATATATATATATTTATTTATTTAAATGTATAGAAATAAACTCTTTCAGATCGCACTGAAATGCGAGGGAATAAATGAAAAAATTAGGCCTTTTCCTTTAATAAACAACAACAACAATAACGAAAAAGAACTTACTGATAGTTCACGCTTTACTGAAACAACTTTTGAGTAATTATTGATTATAGATATGTTGTAAAATTTACGATTTACTGAAAACTAATTTGTTATTGTGTGTGTGTGTGTGTGTAGTTAGTTAACATAGTTGACTTCTTGGATCACGAACGTTTATAGATAAATAATGCAGAGCAAGGAAAAAAATAATAATAAGTGTGTGTCCGAGAAAATGCAAAGCAGTAGAAAGTCGCTGGAATTTTCCTTCCTCCTTCGTAATTTTCCCCCAACGCGTGGACAGTTCCAATCTAATTGAATCCAGCTGGTAACTCTACTAACGCTATCTGATTTCCTCTAAGTAAAGACACTTCGTTTAAGGCAATTTTTTTTACTCTTTCACTCTCTCTCTCTTAACAATCATCTTCATTCCAAATGTAAATACATAAATATACACTTTGTTCGAATTCTTTTTGAAAGATATACAATTTTGTTGTTTTTTCGGACGAATATTGACTACAATCTCCGAGACTATTGACGTTTCAAGTTCAAAAATTCTCATTAAATTTGTAAAGAAAGAAACAAAATAGTAATAATAAAATTAAAAATAGTAATAGGTAAAAAGATCGTGACGTATTGCGTTTTCGTCGTGGTCACGATTTCTTTTAGTTTTGCAGAAAATAAATACGATATAATCTAAAACGGCAACAATACAATATATATTTAACATATATAATAATAATAGTAAATAGAAAATAAAACACTAGTACGGAATGTATATATATATATAGATAAAAAAAAATAGTTTCAAAGTATCGTGTGTGTGTGTTTGTTTGTTTGTGTTATTTGGCAACAAATTATTTATAAAAATAGTAATTATTATTATGATGATAATAATAAGAGAAAAAACAATAATAGTAATATTAATTAAAGCCTTTTTATCTTGTTATTAATTGTTAAAAAAAAAACTAATAATGAAAGAGAAACACCTAGGGCGTGTCTTCGGCGACACTCGCTTAGAAAAATAGAGTTTTTGTTTTGTTATTAATGTTTTTTTTTTTTTTTATTTATAGGGGAGGGTGGGCTTTGAAACACTTTTGTTTTTACGGGCAACAACAGATGGCACTCTTGAAGACGGGCCTGGAGATCATTTGTTTTTTTTTTGCATTCTTTCGAATTGATTGATGCGTTTTGCGGACAGCAACAACAATACTAAAGTTTACTCGATCCGCACGTAGATGAGGCGGGCGGCGTCGGTGCCGAGATCACAGTCGTCGCGGATGAAGAGAACACATTCACCTGGGGCCAATTCGGCCGTTGGTAAGTCTCACAGGGTCGTCGTGACGACGGGAAGGGTGAGGCCCTCGTCGCTGGTCACGGTGTGCATGTGATGCTGGTGAGGATGCAGATGGTGATGCTGCTGGACCTGTTGCTGTTGGTGCTGGTTGTTCATCTGCTGTTGTTGTTGTTGTTGCTGTTGCTGGGAGTTGGTTGCTGCGGAAGAGGATGATGTCGTCGATGACGATAATTTGTTTTCCTTCTTCATGCGTTGCTTGAGGTGGACTTTGGCGTGCCGTTTCTTTTCGTCGCTGCGCGCGAATTTGCGACCGCAGACGTCGCAGGAGAAGGGTTTCTCTCCCGTGTGCGTCCTGATGTGCGTGGTGAGGTGATCGGACCTGGAGAACGAGCGCATGCAGATGCGACACTGGAAGGGTTTTTGTCCGGTGTGGATGCGGATGTGGCGCGTCAGCTCGTCGGACCTGGAGAACCTTCGGTCGCAGTTCTCCACCGGACAGGCGTACGGCCGCTCGTGCACCGGGGTTTTGCTCGGTCTGTTCGGGTATTTGCGCGGCTTCACCGGCACCAGCTTCAGCGGGATCGGCGATTGCTGATACACCTGCGAGAGGATCTCGTGTCCTTTGCTGGTCGAAGGGTTGTACTCTGCCAAGGCTACACCGTAACTTCCACCTGACTGCTGCGACATCTCCCCCGAACATCCCGAACTGAACGGCTCCTGCTTAGGCACGAGCGTCGATGAAGACTGCGGCGGTGGAGGCACCAGCCCCGGACTGTAATCCTGCGAGTCCCATTGATATTTCGCCGGATTCGAAACGAGCGGTTGCCTCGCGTAAACCAGATCCTGCTGCTGCATCTCCATTTGAAGCCCAGACGACGCGGAGCAACTGGTGTAAGTCGGTGGTTGCTTCAAATTGCACTCCATGCTCAGCTGCATGAGTTGATCAGTTTGAGAGCGATCGTCGTACTGCGTTCCAGCAGGACTCGGCGTCGCCGAAGGATACTGCTGCGGCGATTGCGAACTCCCCGATTGCCCGAGGAGCCCGTACATTGCAGGATATAAAGGTTTATCTCCGGTGGACATCAACCACGGATTCACAGATGAAGGCGAATGCATATCCTGACTCGCCAAGCCTAGAGGACTTTCAGGATGCATCTGCATATTCCCGCTCGATAAACCCGGACTCGTCCCGTACATATTCCTCTGCTGCAGCTTCGTGTTGTTGTTGTTATTATTATTGTTGTTGTTGTTATTGTTGTTGTTCGGATACATGCTCATCGCGCTGTTACTCGTCGCCTCCTCTTCGTGTCCCCCTGGACTGATGGCGCTCTCCTGCGGCGTGCTTCGCTCCCCCAGGTGACTGCTTCCCGTCGGCGAATGTCTCGGGCTTCCGGTCTGCTCCAGCGACAGTTCCTCCGGGTCCAAAGAACCTGCAAGAAAATCTACGGTCAGCAGGTTGAAGCAGGTGGTTTTTGTGCTGACGCACGCACGAGTTTCTATCCCCGATAATGGGACGCGATACGTGCACGCGCGAGATTAGATTACATTTTGCATTTTATCATCATCAGCAGCAGCAGCAACAGAAGCAGCAGCAGCAGGAAAATTAACTAATCCTTCCACTACCCGGCTTTTCACCATCGATCCGCGACGGACTTTGCGCGCAGATTTACAACTTGTTGCGATTCATTCATGCAATTCACTCCTGTATACTACATAAACTCCAACCACCCCATAAACTTTAATCATTCAAGTAAATTCATTCATTATTTCAAAATAATACTCATTTTTTAATGAAATTACTGATCTCCTTACAATGTTGTTTATTTGCAACAAATTAGTGATTTTACATAAGATTTATGATGTAAACATATAAGAATTATTTAGTAAATAATTAAAATAAGAACACAAAAGTGAAATAACATCTGCCGCATCTTAACGACTTTACCGCAACTCTCTCAGTTGACTTTGTTAATTAATTTCCACTTTTGTTATAAATAATTTATTAATTAGATTATTATGATGAACTAAATTATTTACATTGTGTACATTCAATAATTTACAGTTTTGATATATTAATAGCTACACCGTAATCCAATTTAATATTGTAAATTTATCTGATTTCTATTTAAAATAGTAATTATTATCTATTAATAATTGTTAATATATTGTGTTTGCAGATTATAAGTTAAATATATACATTAAATAAACTTTACATTGATTATAATAAATATTATAATTGATATATTCATTCAATTAAATTGTATTAACGAATATGAATAATACTTGATTATTATTATTTGATTATTCTGTTAAATGTTAACTTTTTTTTTTAAGAAGTCGTTAAAATTAATTAAACTCATTAATTGAATCATCGAATGATATTCATAAACGTTGTGGTTGTTAAGATTTATGTATTTATTTTTTGAGAGCGCGCGCGCGTATCGAATTTCTCCTTTTATTTTATTTTTTCTTTTCGGTTTCAGCGTTATATTATTAGATGCTGGTATAGGATTTCGGTGTAAATTTATTGTTTGTTTTCTCTTTCGGTTTTTCAAGTGGAAATTATTTTAATTGTGTAACTATTATTGATTCAGGCGCGCGTGCAGTGTTTCCAACTTGTTGCCGATTTCTATGTATAAGATGATGTGTAAGTAAGTAAGTAAGAGAAAGAAGTAACGCGCGCGCTTCTCTCGATCGATATATAGACATAACAACAAAAGTTTGACGCAATCCTTGTGGCTATTATTATCGGTTTCGTCTGTTTTTATGTATGCTTGTTGTAATATATATATATGTATACACGTAGTCATTTATTTATATATTTTGAGTGTTGCGAGTGGATGGAGTACACGACTTGTAGTTTCAGCGTGGAAAACGGATCGAGCGAGCGACCGACGGTCGGGTTTAAATTTAGATAGCCCAGAGAATGCGTGTGTGTACGAGAGCGGCGGAGTGCGTGCATTTCTGTAGACCGTCGGGTTAAGTGTTGTTTTTGCACCTGTCGCGATCCGTCCGAGCTCTAAGAAGATGCATCGTTTTCTTCTATTTGCAGTTGTTTGATCGTGGACATCGTCGTCGTAGCGAACTCACCTGTGATGGGCGGAGGTTCGACGACTGTGGATGGTCCGAAGAACGAGAGTGTGTCTCCGGACGTGGTGACCGGCGTGTTGAGATCTCCCGGTTGCGGCTCCTCGGAGGAGGACCGCGCGTCCTCGGCTATGGAGGAACAGGTGACGGCAGGAAGAGGAGAGCAGCCGCCGCCGGCTTCGAGGCTCGTACCCGTCGCCTTGTACAGGCACGTGTCGAAGCTGAGCACGTTGAAGTGATGGGCGGCGGCCGCAGCAGCCGCCGTCTCCGTCAGCAGGAAGGCCGAGGCGTGATGGTGGTGATGATGATGATGGTGGTGGTGCTGTGAGGGCAGCGTGTCCAAGCCGTCCATGATCATGTTGTAGGCGCGATTCTTCTCCTCGTCTTCGGTGGAGAAGGAATTCCCGCCGCCCGAAGGAATCGATGAAGATGTAGAAAAACAAGTATCACCGCCGTTGGATGTAGTGGAGGAGGAGGCGGAGGACGTAGCAGCTCCTGATCGCACTACACTCGCGGTCCCGTCGCCGCTCGTCGCGGGGGTGGCGACAGGGGCGCGTAGGCGGCTCTGGGTAAACAACTGCAGAAACAACAACAACAACTGCAACCACCCACCACTGTCATCCGTGAATCGGTATCGTAGCAACAACTTTTAACCACAACCAGCAGTGTGTACTATCCACTATATATAGTCGAGCGCACCCCACAATGTTTATTTATTTATTTATATCTTCAGTTGCGTTTTTATCGTCAGTAGTAACAGCTACATCTGTTGCGTGTATCTTCTTCTGTATCTTTCAGTAGCAGCAGGAGTATTAGATACCTGGATCTGCGTGATGCACAACTACAACTGCGAACGTAACCGGCTCTCTCGGATGTCGCTCGGAAACTGGTCGCGACGCGAGCGCAACTTTACTTTTATGAATGGAGCATCTGTTCCATATTTGGAAGTCGCAATGAACGCTGCTGGCCAATGGGAACGCTCGTCTCGTCCCCCACCCAGACGTCCTTTCACGCCCCCCGCCCCCTCATCCACCACCGTCCATCTCCTCCTCTTCGTCCTCCACCTCTTTCGTCGCCCCACCACGATCGTGCCCGACGTCGTCGTCGTCGCCGTAGACCGGCAATGCCATCCGCACGACTCGAGTATCTGACGTCGCGCGGTGACGTAACGCGGCGCCTAAATATACCACTCAAACGGTGGTCGATTCCATCAAGGACTCTCTCTGTCTCTCCACGGATCCCAGACCCATCGCCGCAAAAACATGCTCATCCACACAGACACACACACGTACCAATAACCACAGAATAATAATCATCATTTTCCTTCCTCTTTGCATAACATAATCTAATTTCATAATTCTAAATCTACTAAATAATAGTTTAATTAGGTAGTAAAAGTAGTTTTAATATATCAAATATTCTGTAAAGCTTCTGAAATGGTAAATATACACAAAATTCTATAAGATTATTATAAAATTATATGAAAAAAGTTTGTAATTATGTTATAAATTTATAGAAAATAAATTAGCTTTTTGAAAAATAGGAAGATTCACTACTTCTTTATTATCTTGATACTGTTAGAAATTATAGTTTTCTTTTTTTATATTTTCGATATTAATTTATAAAAATTGTAGAAACTAATGCATTGACTTTAATTGTAATAGAAAAAAATTGCGAATTTTTAATAAACAATTGAATTAAATTCTTATGAAGTGTTTGTTTTTTTATATTAAATTATATAAGAAATCAAGTAGCATTGTAAAATAACATTTGATAGTAAATATACACAAAATTCTATGAGATTATTATGAAATTACATGAAAAAAGTTTGTAATTAATCGACTAACAGTTTAATTATTTATGTTATTTGCTAAATGAATAAAAACAACAATAACAAATTTATAGAAAATAAATTAACTTATTGAAAAATTGGAAGATTCACTACTTCTTTATTATCTTGATATTGTTAGAAATTACAGTTTTCTTTTTTTATATATTCGATATTAATTTATAAAAATTGTAGAAGCTAATGCATTGACTTTATTTATTTTGTGTAATAGAAAAACAATTGCTAATTTTTAATAAACAATTGAATGAAATTCTTATGAAGTGTTTTTTCTTTAAATTAAATTATATAAGAAATCAAGTAGCATTGTAAAATAACATTTGATAGTAAATATACACAAAATTCTATGAGATTATTATGAAATTAATGAAAAAAGTTTGTAATTAATCGACTAACAGTTTAATTATTTATGTTATTTGCTAAATGAATAAAAACAACAATAACAAATTTATAGAAAATAAATTAGCTTATTGAAAAATTGGAAGATTCACTACTTCTTGATACTGTTAGAAATAATAGTTTTCTTTTTTTATATTTTTGATATTAATTTATAAAAATTGTAGTAGCTAATGCATTGACTTTATTTATTTTATGTAATAGAAAAACAATTGCTAATTTTTAATAAACATTTGAATGAAATTCTTTGTGTTTTTTTTTTTAAATTAAATTATATAAGAAATCAAGTAGCATTGTAAAGTAACATTTGACGTCGTTGTTTATTTTGTTTTTCAATTGATAATGTCAGTTATTGAATGTCAAAAAAGAAGTATTAATTACGTAAATAGTGTTTTGTGCGCGATGGAAACGGCTGCGAGCGCTAAAAATACGTTTGCGTCGAAGTATTGGAGAAGGTAATGGTGTTAATTGCAAATAGAACTTGTTTGCATACGTAAATACACGCCGATGATACGGTGGAATAGATTTCGGACAATTAAATATAGCCGTCGCGCGACTATTCTGGACGTCGGAACAGCTGTTGGCGATCATCATCAT
>NW_017096932.1:17850-28797 GCF_001412225.1 Nicrophorus vespilloides
TCGTCAGCTGCTCGGAACAACTACGGCGGCGGTGGTGGCGGTAGAAACAACCGCCGTCGCAGCCGCCTCTGACTCAATACCTATATCGTAATTATTATGAAATCGCGTCGCCCATGAAACAAAACTTAATTTTTTTTATCCATCTTTTGAACTCGTGTATTGGAAGCGTGAATGTCATGTACATCCCGCTGGTTTCTTAATGGAGCGTGCGGCGTACGGCGAGGGTGGGCGTCGCGACGCCACGCACGCGACCGTTATCGAGCGACCCTCAAAAATTGCACAAACACACACACACACACACGAGACCAGCGAGAGTAACGACGCCGTGACGTCAGCGTTCATTCATGGTTTCGCAGCCGCCTCCGTCGATAAACAAAGATGGCCGCCCCCGACGCCGCAACAACCGCTTCCCGCCTCCTGAATTCCTGGTCTTCGACTTCCGGCAGCGCGACGCATTTCCGGGGTGGGGAGGGCGTCGCGTTTCTCTCCTGTTTTTTTTTGTTTCACTGCCCACTCTGATTTCTTCTTTCTCTCTACCTCCATCGAATATTATGAACTTTCTCCGACTATTTGCGCAATGATCGGATTTGATCAAATATTGGGATAATTCGATTGAATCCAATTAAGTTTATTACCGTCGCTCGAGCGTTTATCGATTTACGATGATATATCATGTAAAATACGCGATAAAAAGTAAATTTTAACGTAATTTCGAATACAAAATTACATCTTAATTCATTCATTAAATCGTTTACACATGAAACTTATTTGCTTTGTGAGTAAACAAACATTAATTTATGTTCACTTTTTTTCTTACTTGCTTTAGTTTACTATAATTGTTAACATTCTATGAAAGTATTTTTGATAAAAAATAGTACAAATAAAATTAACTAATCAAAGTTAAAGTTAATTAAGTCAAACATTGCAATTAAATAGTTATAATAATAATTAAACTTTTCTATATATTTTTGTTTTAACGAAGTTTTAGTTCATTTAAAATATAATTAAAAAAGTAGTTTATTATATATTTTGATTGATTCAATAATAGAAGAAAAAAATATTTTATAACTGTTTTAATTAAATGTTTATACAACTTTAACATATAAATAATTACATTACTTTTTAATTAAATTTAATCTAATTTCGATAAATTAAACCATATTGCAATTGAATTAATGATAATAACAATATGTTAAATTTGAGAAACGATTGGAAATCAAGTTTTGTTGCGTTGATTTCATAATTATTTGTAAAGAATCTGAAGAAAATGTTGCTTTTCTTGAGTATAATTTAGTAAAAGGGAAATAGATTTGGAAAACGATTTCCAGACTGATGAAAATGTTAGCAGAAAACGTGTCCAAAGCAAATGAAATCTGGAAAATCCGAGAACGAATATATTGAGGAAGACCATATGGTCACAGCGAAGAGCAGAAAATTTAAATGCTTTTTACGTAATCTGAATAATGCAAAGTTTCCTCGCTCCGATCGAAGGCGAACAAAACGCTAATCAACGAACGCTCTTTTCTTCATTTTATATACACTTTATTTGTTGCGAATGTGCGTCTTTCTTCACTCGTAACCATATGGCGCGAATGCACCGAGATTTTTCTCGTGCAAAAACCGCATGCAAATCGAATGACACAATGACGACTAATTGATTCGCGCAAGAAATCAATCCCATCTACCGTCTGCAAAAAAAATGAATGCTGCTGCAGATTGACGACGCTCTCATAATCGTCGTCGATATCTCCGTATTCGGTACATTACGAAACATAATAATAAGTATAGTAATAATAATAACAACAACAATAATATTAATGTACGGTTGTTCTCTTTTCTTGTTGATTTTTTTTTCTTATTCCAGCACCACGCGTCCACTTAACCCACACGTATTATTCATTCATCCAACGCCTTCTTCGCCGGCTACGTCACATGCAGATATATGTGTATATATACACACACACAAACACATGTGTATGTAAGTGTGTTTCTTTCTGGAGAGAGAAAACTACTCTGGTACACATTAATTATGCACGGTTGGATTTGGAAGATTATCCTTGGAGTTCACATCCTGTTTCCATAAATGCACACTTTTCCACTACAATTATCGGTTTCTCTTTTCGTTTTATTAATTTCATCATTCCAATCCAGAACATTCTCTGCTTTTTATTTTTTTAACTCTTATTATCAATTTACATTCGTATCACATTAAGAAATTTGTACTTAAACGAATAACTTTTTTATTAAAGCAAAAAGAACGTTTGTTTATATTGTCATAAAAAAAACGTTAATATTTCAATTTTTCAACATTAACTTGAATTGAGGTGAATTTAGTTTATTCAGTGTAGAAAATCAAGAATTTTTCTGTAAATTTTATGGATGAAATCATGAGATTTTCTGCTTAGAGAAAGCAATAATTGTTTATTACTTTACTCGCTCATATTTGTGATGAGTAACGTTTGGTAACAATAGCGGCGATGAAAATAAACACTGGATTAGGTAATCTGTACGTTTCCTGCTCATCTGATGCCGTTCCTATTCCTATTCTATATACTAGAAGGAAAAGCATCAGAAGCAGCGTTGATTCATCTGGCAAACGGTTTTTCGGAATGCGTAACGAGCGTTTCGGTGATTACTGTTCGTTCTAATTTTAAAACTTTATTACGGAGAAGAGTGCAAGCGACGATGAATGGAGCAGAATGCATTTCCACACACATATATACATGTATATATATTTTCCTACGAGAACGATCGAAACGCAATCGTTGCAAATATTGTTTTGCGAAATTCTCGCAATTTCGTAATTTTTTTTTTCGTTTTTTTGGACGAACCGCGAGCGCGTAATATTTGTAAATAGTTTCGTCGCGAATGTTGGGCGCGCGCCAACCCGCCGTTTTCGCACATAACGTACACATTCGCGAATTCCAACGTGCACATAATATTCGAGAGAGACGTAATAATGGTGAAGTGATTGGTGGAAGAAGGATGGGGAAAGAGTTGGATCGAACGAAGCGATTTTCTTTCCAGAAGCTCCAAAACGTTCAATTAACTTGAGTAATCATAACAAATTTTCCATTCATGAAACACACTGTTCTAATAAACAATGTGGCCAAATTACTTTCTCGAATATTCGTAAGAACTTTTTTTTATAACTTAATAGAAAGTATTGTTTTAGGATAATCAACTTTGACAGCTTATAACAACAAATTGGTAATTACTACAAATCTCGAAATAGGCTTATTTTAAAGGTCATAGGTTTATCTTTGATGTTCACTTTCAATATTCTAATTGGCACAAATAGTTATCGAGTAATTAAACAAAATGTAGATACGAACTAAATAGGAAAACTCGTTATATCTAGTTTAATAATCATTATTATTTAATGAGTAATATATAAAAAGGTACGTAAGAAACGACTCATTCCATTATTGTAATAAAATATTTATAAAATTTCAGAGTTTTCGATATATTTTATAAAAAAAATATCGTTGTAAAAATTTTGATAAAAGAATATTCTAATTGACGCAAATAGTTATCGAGTAATTAAACAAAATGTAGATACGAACTAAATAGGAAAATTCGTAATATCTAGTTTAATAATCATTATTATTTAATGAGTAATATATAAAAAGGTACGTAAGAAACGACTCAATCCATTATTGTAATAAAATATTTATAAAATTTCAGAGTTTTCGATATATTTTATAAAAAAAAATATCGTTGGAAAAATTTTGATAAAAGAATATTCTAATTGACGCAAATAGTTATCGAGTAATTAAACAAAATGTAGATACGAACTAAATAGGAAAACTCGTTATATCTAGTTTAATAATCATTATTATTTAATGAGTAATATATAAAAAGGTACGTAAGAAACGACTCATTCCATTATTGTAATAAATATTTATAAAATTTCAGAGTTTTCGATATATTTTATAAAAAAAAATATCGTTGTAAAAATTTTGATAAAAGAATGTAAAAAAATCTGTTATTAAATATTATTAATTATTATATCAAAAGATGCGCAATTAAAAACACTTTCTGATGTAATTATAAAATAAGTAAAAAGTTTTTATAGTTTATCTAAAAAATAATATTTTTTAAAAGAGGTTTTTAGAAATTTGTTAAACAACTTATCACAAGAAATTTGTAATTGCTACCAACCTCGAAATAGGCTTATTGGAAAGGTCATAGTTTTATCTTTGATTTGCACTTTCAATGATCTAATTGGCGCAAACGCTTATCGAGTAATTAAATAACGCGTAGACACGAACTAAATAGGAAAACTCGTTATATCTAAATCAATAATTATTATTACTTAACGATTATTAGATAGAAGTGCGTGTAATCAAAGACTAATTCCAATATGATATTTAAATATTTATAAAATTTTAAAGTTTTCGACATATTTCATAAGAAAAAGTTTATAATTTATTTGAAAAAAGATATATTTTTTTAAGAGAGAATTTGCAGAAATTTCAATAAAGAAAATGAGAACAAAATGTAATATTTTGACTCAATTCAATGTAATTAATCCGTGCAAATAGAAAAACAAACCTTGCTGATTGCTTTACTTAATTGAGCTATAAAACGTGATTGAAAATTAGCTGCAGAAATTTTCTTAAACATTTTAAGTTCTTGTCGTCGTCTCAATATCAATTTCACGGATGCGTTTACGAGGATCGTCGTAAAAAAGAAATGCGTACGGTTTAACAAACAAACAGGTAGTAGTTGTAGCCTTTTGCAGACACCGAGTGTTAGTTAATTACCTATAAAATATTATCTAACCGCTCGTTTCCAATTAGCGTTTCGTCGCGAAGGGAGGAGGACGAGTTCGAAGCTCAGGCTTCGACCGTAAACGTCTTCGTTCTCTTTTAATTAACTCAACACACAAACACACACATTTCCCACCCAAAAAAAAGGCAAAGAAAAGAAAAGAAACGTCGTTTATTTACCAATTATTTTTTCGCATTGAAATAAGTTTATGTTCGCTTATATAAGGAATTTAGTAGAAAATCTCGATTAATTAATACAGTTGTTTCGTATCGGATTAGGAACGCCTCAATGGACACTCAAGGACTTTGAATTCCGAAGGATAACGCATGAATGAAGGAAACAAGAAAAGAACAACAAAAACGAAAGAAGTTGCATTCGTTCGCGTTACGAAATTCCAAACGATGATGAAACGCATTTCGGTCATAAATAATGCATCGATTCGTTCAGAAATCAGCGAATATAAAACCATGTGTTTTTGTGTGAAAGATAGTTAAAATTCAAATGGAAAGAATTTTATTTTATTTTATTTTATATATGTAAAAAAAAATAAAATTGGAGACGTGCAGAAAAATACGCCCATCGATTAGCATTGAATGCGTTTCGCTCGTTTTTAATTGGTCCGTGCCGGAACTACCTTAAATAGCGGAGCGACGCGATTGGTCCGCAGGCAATGGATGAAATGGACACGACGTTTATTTATTTATATGGGCTTTTGCATTATTCATCTGACGAATGGAACCATACCTTTTTCGTATTAGCGAAGAAACACGTTCACATTTCGTGCTTCATTCATTCGTTAATTGATTAATTGAACCAGCAATAAAACTCAACAACAAATTAATTGCAACAATTAAATCCCCGATATGTATTAATTACTCGAATAAAATCTAATTGAATAATCACGCGATAAATTGCATTTTTAAACAGGTGTAAAGTTTAACATTTAAATGTTAAAAATACAAGTATTATTAAGCAAACGAAACTCGTTATATTTTATTACAAAAATTAACAAATTGTAGACATTATTTTCTTCGTGAATCAAAAGGAACAATCGATTATTTCGCCTTCTCTCAGATAATGAAACACAAATTCGATTCATGCAAACTTTCTCTATTATTGCGTTCTAATTGCGCACGTTATTTCTGTTACAAGTATCAACTTAGATCAAGTATGATGGAAACAATTCTATAACAGATGTTGCTTTTGTTTTCGTTAACATTCCGAGAAGAGATGACGTTTTTTTTTTCTTTTTAACGTTGTTTTTGCAACAAATTTTGCGGCCATTCTCGTGCCTTCAATTGGATCGTAATTTACCTGCGTTTTTTTTTTGCTCTCTCTCTCTTTATCTCGACGGAGAAAAAAATATGCGGAAGAACGACGATTGGTCTAGAAAAAGAAAAATACCATCACCATCGCTACCTGTGCAAAACCACGCCCATTGCTTTGTTCCCACTACTTCAATTTTTTTTTCACCATTCGAAACACGCAACTGTTTCTCCATCTGAACTAAAACAACTTAAGTTTCCTTTCCAATCCTATCCACTATAAACTTTGTCCTTCTTTTGATCCAAATTCAATGGAACGAAATGAAACGCGCAAGATTTCGATACTACTGTTATTACATTTGTAAGTAGGAACGAAATTTCATTATTATATGCAAATGCCTTCGATCTGTGTGTGAGAGTGTCTGCGTGCATTGTAAGTTATAATCTAATTTCTATGTAAATTTGTAGTTGGAACGCTTTAAGGAAGTGTGGATCGGACGAAGAAAGAAGTCTACTAAAAAAAAAGTAAACACACTGGTGTAGATTTAGTTGTAGGTAGGTTGTATTGAAATGAATTAAGTCGATTTAAATTTAGGAAGAATAATAAAAAGTTAAACTGAAGGAAGTTTGTTAACCTTTCGCCGGGATTTCCATGGTCGAAACTCAATGTTGTTTGCGAAGCGTTTAAATGAATGTTTGAGGCGTTTCTTAGAAATCTCGCGGAGATCCGCGGAACAAACTCTGTTGATAATTTATACCTGAGCCAACAATAAATGTAATCTAAATCTTTTGCACTATTCTACTCATTTTTTTCAACTTTTACAGCTTATTGTGGAATACTATACATTTCTAATTAGTCTTATTGGAAAGAACATAGTTTAGCTTTAATTTGCATATTTGATGTAGTAATTAGTACGAGTTGTTGTTGAGTAATTAATTAAATTGTGAAGACATTACAAAAATGCGTAGTTTTACAAATTTTCAGTTATTTTGTTTAATTAATATCTGCAAATTTCCAAAATCTGTAAATTTTTTAAATTAACAAATAGTAATAATTATGGATTACAATGAATATTTATAATAGTTAACAGTATTTTTTTTTTCAATTGAAATAGTTTAAGACGAAAATGGGAATAAACGAAATGTCAAATTTCCTCTACGACTATTTTATGATAATATCTATAATAAATATTTTTATTTATTTTTTTGGAAATTTATTTAATCTACATTTTTTCTTTATCTGGGAATTAGTATAATCGGTCGATTTATATTCAATGGTTATATTCTATAAGACGTTATGATCTTTATATTGTAACACTTTTTTTTATTGATTTCTGTTCTTTCAACTCGAAAGAATTTTTTAATGAACTTTACGCAAATTTAACTTCTAGTTAAAGATAATTAATGTTTATGATTTTTCAATAGTAACTTTAGTTTTTACACTATAAAATTTAATGTTATTGTTAAGATTTTTCAATCTATGTATAAATAATGTAATTAACATAGTTGTATAATATTTAAAGTTTTTGTAATTTCAGTTCTGGTTCATAAATTTATGTAAAATTATTGAAATAAAGTAAATTGCGTAAAATTTTTAGTAAAGTTTTAGTTGTAATTACAAAATATAAGTAAAATAAGTATATAGCGATTTTTCAATCTATGTATAAATAATGTAATTAACAAAGTTGTATAATATTTCAAGTTTTTGTAATTTCATTTCTGGTTCATAAATGTATGTAAAATTATTGAAATAAAGTAAATTGCGTAAAATTTTTAGTCAAGTTTTAGTTGTAATTGCAAAATATAAGTAAAATAAGTATATAGTTTAAGTATATTAATTGTATAAAATTTGAATGATATAACACTTATGTTTGTACTCTTGCTTAGGTGGTTTTAATAAGGGTAATAATAATGGATCGAGGTTGTAGTAGATTGTGAATGAAACAAGTGTTATGATTGAAAGGTTGCGGTGATGTGAATGTAATCGAGTTTGCGGTGAAGGAAGTTATCTTGAGGTGGAGGTTTTGGGGTTTCTGTAGTAGTAGTAATTATTGAGGTGTGTGAATGGACGATGCGTGAGTGAATGGGATTGCGAAGAGTAGAAAAAGAGTGAAAGAAAAGGTATCTACCTGATGGGGTGGGTCCTGTGAACCAGAGTGCCACGAGATCGTCGACGCTGGACGCGGGTGGAGTGTGATGGCCGTATCCAGGGTAGTAGTAGGCTGGGGCGGCGAAGGCGTCCGCCAGGAGGCGGCCCGTCGAAACCGTCGTCGGGGTGACATAGGACGAAGAAGATGTTGTTGTTGTTGTTGATGCACCAATTGATGAAACACTACCACCACCTGCACCGGTTCTGAACTGTCGATGATGATGATGATGATGCGTTCGCACACCGTTCGATGAAGAAGCCGCTGCTGCTGCTGCTGCTGCCGCCGCCGCAGCTGCCGCGCCACCGTCCAGAAGAAGCTGTTGCACTTGTAAGATGTCCACAAACTCTTCGCCACCTGTTGTAGCAGCGGCCACGAGGGCCGTATTGTCCCGCGATCTTTGGCGCGAATAGCATCCATCGTTATTGAGCAAGGTGTTCCTGGGATGATCCTCGTGTTCCCTCCGCATCGCTAGTGTCAGCATGTTGATGTTGGCGAGGGGCAGCGGAGCGGACCTCCGTTGCCATAACGCACTTCACCACCGGGATAATAAATACAACTGTTCTTGCAGTTGTTGTTGTTGTTGTTGATGATGTCTTCGTCGTTGAGGTCGCACTTCGCGCGCACTCCAGACACTGGACATGAATGAAAGCCGGACATGTGTGAGCGCCGATCGCAGGTATCCCCAAACGCCAACACCATCCGAACGAACGCCTCCTCTTCTGGTGGTGCTGCTGCTGCTGCTGTCTGTTGCTATTGCTGCTGCTGCCCCGTTCCCGACTGCTGCTGCAGTATATATCTATCTGTCTGTCCCGCAGCAGACTCTTTGCCTTGCCTTGCCTTAGTCGCTCAACTTGATGCAGCACATGTATATACGACGCTCGCGTGTGGTAGGTAGGCAGTATAGTGTGTAGTAAGTAGGTAGGTAGGTTGGAACACACCAGCTCTGAATCCTCCTCCACCTCCCTGCACCCGCGCGCAGACGATGACGTCAACCGCGAAATCGTCACCGTCGAAGAAACAAACAAAAAAACTTGCAAATCCACGCCGATGATGTCCACTTAGTTACAGCATCCGACTAACTACGTTCCCCACCGAACTATACCCCAACTTTATGTTTGCATCGAACCAAGTAGTAGTAGTAGACTATGACGACGTCACCCACTCATCCACTCAGACTCCCAGAAAGGCTTCAATTTGCTGTTGCTGCCGGTGACATCACACCCAAGCCTACTCTCTCTCATTCTAGCACACGTTCACATAACAATCCGCACTTGGGGGAACTCTATTTATAGAAGAGCGCGCTCTCCTCTCTCTAGAATCCGATAGAAATTTCCGCCAAAAAATAAGTAGAAAAAAAAATAAACTAGTAATAATAAAACGGAGACTCTATTCGAAACGGCGCGCGTGCTCACCGAGATTCATTCTCGCGTCGCTCGGATCCGTGTTTCTATCTAAAAATAATTGGCACCGAAATTAAATCTATATAACCACGTAACGCGCTGACAGAGGGCGATAACCCAATTATCTAATTCCGTTTCCCTCCCGAATGCGAAAATCCTCGTTTCATCCGAATCCGTCGCGTCAACGCTCTTACAAAAAGAAAAAAAGACGAGGAAAACTAGTCCGAATCATCCATTTACAAAGTAGATTAACCTATTTAACTTAAGCCATTATTCACAACTTCCTGAAGTCAAGTCAGTCTTACAGACAAAACAGACTGATATTTCTTGAAATTTACTGAAAAAATGATTGATTTATATAAATTATTGCTTTAAGTATTCAAACTTTAATTAACTAACATCACATTAAAATCTTGCTGAAATTATTAATTTATATTAGATCAATTTGTTGAAATTAATCTACAATATTATACAAGATCGTTAATTAATCTACAATATTATACAAAAACGTTAATTATTAAGTAATAAAGACTAAAGTAATGCAACAAGAAAAAAAACTAGTCTAGATTGTTCATTTACAAAGTAGATTAACTTAAGTCATTATTCACAACTTCCTGAAGTCAAGTCAGTCTTACAGACAAAACAGATTGATATTTCTGAAAATTTACTGAAAAAATGATTGATTCATATAAATTATTGCTTTGAGTATTCAAACTTTAATGTGACTAACATTACATTGAAAACTTGCTGAAATTATTATTTTATAGTAGATCAATTTGTTGAAATTAATCTACAATATTATACAAAAACGTTAATTATTAAGTAATAAAGACTAAAGTAATGCAACAAGAAAAAAAACTAGTCTAAATTGTCCATTTACACAGTAGATTAACTTAAGTTATTATTCACAACTTCCTGAAGTCAAGTCAGTTTTACAGACAAAACAGATTGATATTTCTTAAAATTTACTGAAAAAATGATTGAGTCATATAAATTGTTGCTTTAAGCATTCAAACTTTAATTGACTAACATCACATTAAAAACTTGCTGAAATTATTAATTTATAGTAGATTCATTTATTAAAATAAGTCTACAATATTATACAAAAACGTTAATAAAGACTAATGTAATACATTAAAAAGTAGATTAACCTATTGAACTTAAGTCATTATTCACAACGTCAGTGTTACAAAAACAGATTGATTTTTTAGTTACTCACTCTTATTTATTAAAATTTACTGAAGAAGTTATAGATTCTAAAATAATTCAACTGTTTCCATGAAATCCATAATTTCAAAATAAATTTCTTAATTTTTAATTAATTAACTTTTTAATTTTTGTCTTCGTAAATCATTT
>NW_017096932.1:28821-45152 GCF_001412225.1 Nicrophorus vespilloides
AAAAAATATAATTTGTATAAAATCAAAGTAAAATGCGTAAAAGCATTAATAATTGAAAAAATAAAAGAAGATGAGTGTTGCAAGGAGGGACAGAGCGAAATGGTCTTGCATCTAAAGAGCCGTCGGGCATTCGGAAGAGGATTTCACGTATCAATTCGCATCTTTCATCTTCGTTAACAATCTGCAAGGCGATTATCGCGTTCACACCGCATCACGGGCCACGATTAATTTAGTTACGCATCGATGCAAAAACCGTTTTATCCAATAAAATACAACAACAACAATAACAACAAAAAAAGAAAAACATTAAATATTTTCAAATTTATATCATTTTCAAATCTAACATTTCAATTTTATTAAAGATGATTTACATTTATTTACAATTTTTGTAAACGAAAAGTTTCTTTAAGAAGTTGACTTAAGCATAGTAATCTGTAAAGGCTGGATGCGGTCCTGATTTCGACCGTTTTTGTTTTGTTTTGAAAACAGCGTTAGTGTGAAAGAAAGGAACGAATAACAGGCGCAGAATGTTGGAGGATAAAGAGCTTGGGAAACAATAACAAATGGTGCAGTATTGATAAAGAGCTGATATATGTGATTTTAGCTATCTGTTGAACGGACTAAGTGGAAGTACAGTTCCGGGAAGTATGATTACTTCGCAGTTGCTGCGGCCTGTACCAAGCGGACTCACAAATCTCTATGTGCTTGAACTCAAAACAAAAAATTATATATATACATAAACACACACATTAAAAAACAACAACAAACCAATAATAATGCCACGAAACAGATAAAGTTGGGAACACAATAAATCCAGTACTTCTTCTTTGGGCCTTCTTTTTAATTGGTGGTAGGTGATGCATTGTCCACGATTCTATTATGGGTCAGCTCGCTAATTAAGTATAAGTTACGTAGCGACAGTGCGCATACCTTAGGACACCTTATCACCTTACACGTGTCCGAAAGCAGGGTTGGAAAGAAGAAGTGGAAGGTCATCATCCGTCTTCTTCACGGCTTCTTCTTCTTTTTCATCTCCTTCTTCTCCTCCAGAAGCAGAAGAAGCAAAAGAAGAAACTGGACTTCTGCAGCAGTTAATTGTCATCTGCGAATGCTGCAACCGAAGCACGAGATAAGTCAATTACACACATACACACAGAGAGAAAGAAGAAAGAGAGAAAATCCGTATCATCATCATTGTTTGCGTTTTCGTCCATTGAGTGCGCGCTCTGCAATTGATTACCGGCCTCTCAATACAATTGAAATTGCATGCACGGTGCACGTCTCAGGATTATTATTATTATTATTATTGTTGTTGCAGGACGCGCAGGAATCCCATTCAAATCATCGTTTGCATTCATCATTCTCTGCGAAGCCACACTTTCTTTCTCTCTTTTCACCCTTTTGTGGCGCAGCCTAATTAATTATTGCCACAATCGCACAATCTTCTCGCGATTCATCTTCCAATAAGATAGTTTTGTAATTTCCACTTAACAAATCTCATTTCTGTGCGAGTCGTTATTTCACTATCGCAATTGACATTCTCTAACTAGCCTTCATTAATTGCTAACAAAAAAATATATGCAATGAAAGAAAATTCGATTATAATTTGTCATGAAAGAAACGTTACTATTTTGATCCATCATCATTTCTTTCCTGTTGATATTATATCAAATGTTAGTGGACATTCTTATACTCTGAACTATTCAATTTTATTAATTAAAAGTTAATTAAATCTTGTCATAAAAATAACGTTATTATTTTCTTCCATCACCATTTGTTTCATGTTGAGGTTATGCCATTTTTTATTAGATAATAGTATACTGTGTATTGTAAAATTTTATTATTATATATTAAAAAATAGCTTAGGTAAAATTATTGAATATTACACTTAACTTAATTCAAACTCAATGAAAAATTAAATATATTTTGTCATAAAAGAAACGTTACTACTTTCATCCATCATCGTTTCTTTCCTGTTAGGTTAAATCAATTATTAGTTTATATTTTTATACTCTGAACTATTCAATTTTATTCTGATATATTGATAAATGTTATATAAATATAATTATAGTATTTTACATTAATTTAATGAAAAGTTAAATAAATCTTGTCATAAAAGTAACGTTACTATTTTGTTCCATCACCATTTGTTTCATGTTGAGGTTATGTCATTTTCTATTAGATAATACTATAATTATTATTAGAATTTTTATATCAGCAATATATTCTCAACACAAAATCGTGTCTAATTATATTAAGTTGTCATAAAAGAATCGTTACTATTTTGATTTGTAACCATTTCATCTTTCTTAAGATTAAACCAGTTTTAATTTGATAATCTTGTAGTTTGGATTATGAAATTTATGAATTGAAAGTCTGTAAATGCTTCAAAATAATTGAATAATAGTAAATGAAGTTTGTTTTAAAGAATGTTAATTGATATTTTATCTAAGAAACATAAAGTTAATTTAATATTCTGATTTATAACTTCGTCTTTAATTAATGCTCTAACTATTTCAAGTCGTAACTCTAAAAAGAATTGGTAGTAAATTTGCGTCGGATTTCTTGTTGAATTCAAAGAACAAACATAACTATTGCTAGAAAGCTCGTGTATTGGACAATATATCACGATTGTCTAATTAAATGCAAATTGAACGTAATTCAGATGAAATTTCACTTTTTTTTGTTGTTGTTGTTGATCTCTCTCTCCAATTTTGCTGCTTGGTTCGCAACGTTTTTCATAACCGAATCGTATAAATCATACGTGTCCAATAATGGCAGGAATGCGGGGACGACGACGATAAATTCATGTGTTATGACACTACGCAGCGCGCACACGGAGAAATTAAAATCGAGTGAGCAGCAAATGGTCGGAATTCGCGTTTTCTTTTACACCCAGGTCTGTAATATTGCACTGCACACACACACTCACTATACGTTGGTTTTCTCTAATTAGCTTGGTCTGCCCGTGGGGCGGTTCGGAATTGCGCGCACCTCGGATTTTATCTACGAAATTGTACAATAATATCATGCTTGTGCAGAAGAAAGAAATGATAAGAAACGAAGCAGGACAAGAATAGGAGTGATCGATCGATTGCATTAATTGGAAAATCTATTCTTTGTCGACTCGCATCAGATTTTTGTTGCTCAGCGGAATGTGGTAGGTATTGTAGATACAACAACAACAAAAAGATATATAAGAAGTTGCAACAAAATAAGAAAAAACGTTCCATGCGGAATGGATATTAGCGATTATTACGATACGAACGCGTGTGTTGGATTCGATTATGCAAATGCTGCAGCAGCAAAAGCGACGTGCCTTACCGACTTGGAAATATGCGGATATCTGTCTGTATATTTACTTAATTATCGAGCAGATTTAACTGCGCGTTTCCGTCTACCCCGTTGCATATGCAAGTTATTTTTTTATTTTTATTTTTTTTTCCATTTAAATCGTTTTAAATTTTGCATATCTGTATTTTCAATTAACCCATTCGCATTTGCGAACGCTCATAAAGCACAATATACGAGGCACATTTTGAATTCCGATACCTGCGTTTCTTGCACCGCAGATTTCTCCAATAGTTTTTTTTTTGCGCAAACAGTTACAATTTCTTCAGAAACGATCATTGAATGCAAATCAAATCTACCTGTTTTATTTTTTTCATGAAATACTCAGCGGAATTTATTGATTTAATACAACAATTTAGCTTATTGTTGGAAATAACATTAATTCATTGCTAATATAAATTTTATATTTTTTATAATAATTCAAAAACATTTTATATAATTTGTAATAATACTAGAAGGAGTATTTTATTTCACATCTTTTCATATAATAATTATTACACGATGTTAATTAATGACCGAGAGATGGCGTTTTTTCGAACTTGCTTGCACCTCTTCACTTTTTATTTAATTACTTAAAAACCACGAATGACATTTAAATAATTTAATATGCAAATCATAGATAAAAGTATTACCTTTCCAGAAAGTCTACTGTCGACTTTATGGTATTTACCGTCCTTCCGTTATAAGCTGTCTTATAAAGAATAAAGAATTGTTAGGTTAGGTTAAGTTAGAGGTTAGGTTAGAGTTTAGGTTAGATTAGGTTAGGTTTGAGGTTAGGTTAGTGGTCGAGTGCGAACAACGGAAGAGTCAAGTGTTGAACATAGATGGAAAAATGGCACGCAAACAGCTGCAGACGTGGAGGAACTCTTCGAGGGTACAAAAAAATTGAAGAAACTCACCGTTTTCGAGTACTAGTACCTAATAAAACAAAGAGTGAGAAGATTACACGAGATCATTCTTAAATAAGCTGTCTAATTTATAGAGATTTCGATATTTTTTTGAACAAATTTAATTAACATTTTTTTTTTTTTTTTTCAAATAAAATTAAAATTATTTAAATTTTTTGAAATTTTATTTATACATAGTAAAGAGTATTCAATTGTGCTCATTTAAATATAACTGATTTTACGTAATCTTAATTATTAACCGAGATACAAAGATTTTTGCATTTGTGTTAATCTCTTCATTATTCATTTATTTACTCGTTAACAACGAATCGTAATTTAATTATTCAAAAAGTATATTGAAGATAGAACTATTGCCTTTCCAATGAGCCTACTATTGGTTTTGTGCTGTTTCACCTTGATCTGTAATAAGCTGTCAAATTTATTGAGATTTTACGATTTTTGCATTTGTGTTAACCTCTTCGCCTTTTCTTTAATTACTCGCTATCAACGAATCTTAATTTAATTATTCAAAAAGTATATTGAAGATAAAACTATTGCCTTTCCAATGAGTCTACTATTGGTTTTGTGCTATTTGACCTTGATTTGTTATAAGCTGTCAAATTCATGGAAATTTAATGATTTTTGCATTTGTGTTAACCTCTTCGCCTTTTCTTTAATTACTCGCCAACAACGAATCGTAATTGTATCATTGAAGAAGTATATTAAAGAAAAAATTATGGCCTTTCTAATAATATGTTAACAAAATTCATCAAAGAAATACAATAACTCTATGAAAAAATGAAAGTTTGTACAATTGTATTAAGGAAGGATTTGGAAATGTGCAGTAATAAAATGCTCGTTTTTTTTTTCTTGTGGAATTGGATTTGGTTGAAAATGAATGCGTTTTGTTATATAATTTCAGTATCCGTGGTCCAGTTCGCTCTAATCCACGACGATTAAATTGATAAATGCATTGGAATTAATTTAATACACCCATAAATAATAAATATTTGCACAAGTAAATTATAGAGCAGTTCGCGTCTCGCTAGGACGTGAATGGGAGAGGAGAGCGTTAAGAGTTATAATAAGTAATTATTAAAATAGGTAACATGTTATATAAAATATAATCTGGCTATAAAATGGACATTCTCTCGGATTCAGGTTTATGGATAATCATTGATTTTTGCTAAGAAATAAAGAAAGAGCGTCGATGATGATGATGATGGTTGGTGGTGGTGGAGTGGGTTATTCGTAGGAAAAGGAAGGTTGTAATTTATGCTGAATGCAATAACTCACCCGGGAGAGATTTATGTTAATAAATGCTAATGGAACGGTGAGGCCGCATCGCCGCTACCGTGCTTATAAATAAGTAAATAAATAGATGGAACGGTCGAAGAAGACGAAGAAGAAGATGAGGAGGCTATGGTCATTATTCAGGAAGTCATCGAGTTCTGCGGTGGTTGGTGCGCGTTGTTCAGGTGTATTTTTATATGTGATTGTTATTTGTGTCCAAGACGTTTCTCGCTCATTTCGTCGAGACGCGACGCTTTCAAATTGTAATTATAATCCTACAAAATCGGGACCGGTGCCAATAAAAAACAACAAAAAAAATGAAAGAAAATAGAAGAGAATACATGTATAAACATCCATCCGTGCTTCAGCAGATTCTTCAACTTGGATAATACGTAAAGTTTTCAACGTTGACACACGCATGCAAATCTGTCAATACAATTTATATCTTCCAATTAAAACAAGAGAAATAAACAAAAATTCACTAATTACATTACATACTTGATCTATTTATAGCTTTTCTTTAATTATTTACATAATTTTCTTGTTAATTTTTACATAAAATTCTTCTAAATTAAAAATATTCAACAAAAATGAAAATTCTATAATAATTGTATTATGTTTCATATTTTTCTTATATTTTGAAAATTTATTCTTGTATCTTTCTGTTCTTTAATCATTTATATCATCTTCTTCTTCATTTAACATAATTATTTGCTTAAATCAATGAAAATATTTGATAATAATGAAAACACATTTTCAAAATGCAAATTATCTATATAATTTCCTAACTTTTCAAGACCTTTAATATATAAATAGTTAACTAATTAGATACTTTTTATTAGGTAATAATCGAAAATGACATAATGTTTGCAGTTTTCTTAAAACACAAAAAAATATTTAACAAAAATTGAAATTTGAAAAAAAAATATAATAATTGTACAATATATTTCATGACTAAACTTTTTTTTTAATAATTTTTTGTTACATTTTGAAAAACTATTCAGTGTTACTTTAATTTAATTATTTAGATCATTTGTTTGTTAATTTTACATAATTAATCTTCCAAATCAGAGACACAATGAAAATATTTGATAATCATGAAAACGCATCTAATATCTATATAGTTACTGAATATTTCATAACTTTTATTATACTAATTTGTTGTTGGATTAATTACTCTCTAATATGTAAAGTTTTATTAAAAAAATCAATGAAAATTCATGAAATTGACAATAAAAGATCAGTAATTGTATAATTGTTAAATATTTCATGACAAAACTTAAGTAAAAATATGCAAAATTAAATGATCTTTAACATAACACATATCAAAAATAATATAACTATTATAGTTTTCTTAAAAATTAAGAAATGAAAAGACAACGAAATATTAGTAAAAATCGATATTTTATATTTTTTTAAATTTTTATGCAATTTCTTAAGATTTCCAGACTTTGCATACATAAATATTTGACTACTTAGATTCTTTTTGATAAGTAATAATCGAAAATGATTGATCACAACACAAATGAACTAAACTTAAGCATAAAGATGCAGAATTATATAATTTTTCCCATACAATAATAAAATAAATAATTAAATAAAAGTTTTAGAGTTTTCTAAAAAAAAATAACGAAATATTAGTAAAAAAAAACTCATCTTTTATATATTTCCAAACTGAAAAATCCAAATATCTGAGTAATTTCTTAAGTTTTGAAAACTTTTAATATATAAATAGTTAACTAATTAGATGATTTTTAATACTTAATAATCGAAAATGATATACAGTTTGTAGTTTTCTTAAAACATAAAAAGTTTTCACTAAAATCTGAATTAAAATTACTTTAAAGTAACTTTTTTTAAATTATTTATAAAATTTGATAGATTTACAATGTGTTGTATACTAATTTATTGGTAATAAGCATAAATAATTTATAAAGAAAAAGGTGTACAATTTATTTTATAACAAAGAATCAGGAGATAATTGCAACCTGAGCGAGTTTATTTAGTTTTCAGAGCGGAGGTTTTTGAGTTTATTGCAGCAACATTAAAACGGTTTTTGCTTAAATCACGAAAATCGTTGCGGTAATCGATAAATTGTGAGCCGCTGCGCGCTCTCATTCACTTAGTCCAATTATCATTATGCGATATTATATTCCGATTATTGTCCAACGAACGTAGGTGTATGCATATAAATATATATATGTATGTATCGAGTTAACGACGCAGTTTAGTCTAGTGGTGTAATTCGAAAATGGACGTCGTTAGCATTAATGAAAGAGACACACATACAACAACAACAACAACAAGAGGTACTTTGCCTTTTTTTTTCCTCGTTCCCTCTCTTCCTCCTTCACCCAATCTTCATCTACTACCTCCTCAGACGCCTCCACCGTACAGATGGCATCTCTGCACCACGCGCATCATCATTTATATAATAAGGTAATTCGAGTCTAATTAGAGTTTGGAGCGTGTCCGTCCGTCCCGTGAAACGGAGAAGTCGCAATCAGCGGTCCATTTATCCGGCGATTGATACGTCCGTGGCGGAATTTAAAGAGGCGACAATTAAGCCGTACATGTTTGACTAATAGTCGAAGACTAATGAGAGAAGATGGAAAAAGAGAGCGAGAGAAAGGATCTTCCTGTCCATCAGCATCATCAGCATCACTAAACTGAATCATTTACCTGAGTGACGGTTGCCCAAATACGGATAAATGGAAGGACCCTCTTTTCGCTTCTCCTCTCTCATTCTTCCTTTCACCAACATCAACTTCACTCTCTCTTACACACATATCCAAACTCTTGTTAATGGCTGCGAGTGGTGATGAGTTCTGCCAGCCCACGGCCAAATATTATTTATAACCTCTCCGATATCTTATAACCGCAACGAATACTTGTTTAAATATATATATATTTATATGTTAAGGACGAGGAGGACTATAAAATAAGAGAGGCAAAAGCACCTTGATTCCTAATTATCAAATCCGCTCCAGCACGGGGCAATCAATTATTCACAAACGATAAAAAAAATAGAAATAAAAGTTTCTCACAAAGAGGAAGGGATTGATGTAGAGAAGAGAAAACGAAACTGGACGAAGATGCAGATGCAGTAAATTGGAGACGTTCGATTACATCTTATTTACATTTTACACGGGGCCCCAATCAATAACACATCGGATATAACAAGCAATTAACGAGCATTGGAAATTGTCACATGCCACTAATTCTTCACGATTATGAGCGAAGAAACAACAAAACCAGAAGATGTGCGCTGCATCAATATACTTTACTTTTTTACCAATTTCGCGAATCCTAATTGTAGTTCAATTCATGACGGTCATTAAAGCCTAGTCCGCAGACTTTGCTCTTAATTAATTCATTATCATCCGAAGGGAATTAACTGTAGTAACATGCATATGCCCAGACCAACAATTAACCAGTTTCTTCTACTTCTTATTTTCTGGTTAGTTTCCACGAGCATCTGCAGAGCAAATTGCATCTCATCATTTGATTCTTCAGGGAAGAAGACATCAGCATAAATAGTGGTAATTCGTCGAATTTCAAAAATAAAACTATCTTCACTTATTAACGAATTTCTCGATTACCACAAAAAGCACATAAATTATAAGATAATTATATTAAAGCTAAATTTATAATAAACAAAATGAATGTAAACACATTAGTTAATTGACATTAACGAGATTCTTGTAATCCCGATCAAAGTCGTAAAAAATATTTTTTATATAATTAATTACATTTCAACAAATTACTCCAATTATATAAATAACTAATACAATATTATATATTTTAATTAAATCTAATATTAAGTAGAAATGTGTGATAGTATAATTGATTTAGTTAAAGAAAAATTTGTCGATTTTCAAGAATTATTTTTTTTTTGTAAACTTTGTTAATTCAATTTTATTAATTCTAATATATTTGTTATACTATTATTAATAATAAAAGTGATTGGGAATGTTGAAATGTTAAGAAATTGACTTGGAAATCGATAAAAATCGAGCGATCTCAACGGAGACTTCAACGGTGCGTCAGGACGGTAACCCGAGTTTCGTTCGCGTTCGCCGGAAGATCCGAACGGATCGGAATCCATTTGCGCTCGAAGGAAACGGGTGACATTTTCACTGTCGCCAATTTGCGAATGCCTTAAACGATCCTTCCAATCCACGATCGCAGATCGCAATTGCCTCCATCGAGAATCCGTCTGTCTGCTGAAGACATTGAATATATATATATTAGTTGGAGTAAACTGATGGATGAATTTGATCTCGTTCGAGTGTCCTTCAGAGCGTTAGATCGTCTTTGCAAATTGTGGACTGAATCAGAAGGCGATTGGAGGTAGGCAAACCGCGTCGAGGAGTCGTAGTAGTAGGTCAATCTTTCAATAATTCATGAACCCGAGACTTGCGTTTACCATTAATGTTTAAACCAAGAGAAAGAAAGAGAAACACGTATCGAAAGACTGTTAGAGCGTTGAGAGGAAGACGGAGATGGAAAGATCCAATTAATTTCCTTTCAGTTTTCGCTTTTCGCTCAATGGCACCAACACTACCGCTGCTCCGTGAATGGACTAGATTTTGCAAAGAAAATAAACGCAAAGAAGCGGAGATCTCTTTCATAATCAAGAATAATGCACACGTCGCGAATCGCGGACTAATTGCAAACGATAAACGCACTTTAATTGCTGCACCGCACCTAAAACGCTATTATTTCCAATTTACAGCCTCTAATGGAAACTCGCTCGCTTTTCATCAGTTTCCTCAAAAACGTTTAATTCCTATTCGATTCATGCATATGCAAATACTAATGCACACTATATGAAATGTTAACGCTCGTTGCTCAATTCTGAGAATTTATACGTATTTCATCAGAAAATCTACAAATAGAAATGAATTCAATACAATTTTAACAATAATGCAAATAAATATGAAATTTTTAATGTAGCAACGACATTTATAAATTTTGTCTTGTGTAATTACGTGTATTTTATGCACTTTTCACTCGTTCATTACGAGAAAGGTCTGATCTGTCGTCCCGAAGCCACGGAGAGATGATTAATTGAAGATAATCCGGAGGATTCAAAAGTCAAACACAATGCGCCAGAGAAATTTCATCCATTCAACGTCGCGAAAGTAGTTTCTTTCTCGTCGTCTTTTATAAATTCATTTTTTAATTTAACTTTTTTTATAGAATTTATACTTGATTTAAAGACATTTGTAAATTGAAATTCTTTAAAAATTTGATAGATTTGAATTGGAAATGTGTTAATGTTTGCTCTTCAAGTTTAATAGATTTAGATGCACAAATCAAAGTTGAGCATCGAAACTGCATTAACGTTTCTTTCTTCTCTCACCAACAAGGAAGTAATATCTAACCGTCCTCGACCTGAAAATAATAGATTTACCCGTTTCTGCGGCGATGCAGACAAATCGCTAATAACTGGTAATTAAAACGGATTCGATGGGCCGTCGCTCTACGATTGTCCAGATCTTTTCGAGAAGATCGATAGTTTATTTAGATTTGCATAAAATCGCAATCCTTACGTTCTTTATTTTCGCAGTTGCGATTCCCGCAAAATTCTCCTTCATAATTTATATATATTAAGACTGTTGGAAGAGAGCCAAAGAAGCGGACAGGAAGGCGAATTACCAGTGGATGGAGAAATAAGAGAAACAAGGAGAAAGAGTTTAATTATCCCGTATTTATATAATAACGTGCGCCGATTCATCATCCTCGCTCGCAAACATTGCGTGAGCATCTTAATCCCAGACAATTTCTCTCCTTCAAACGCGCATCACGTCCGAGCCTAAATGTTTACTTAAATCTACAAACAAACAAACTGTTAATTGTGTGATGAAAATATCTAAATATATATGAGAATCGCATTAATTTAAAAAGTTCAAAGACTTCAACTTCTTTTTGGATCAAGATTAATGTTGATTTCACTTAAGCAAATCTGGTTTTCACGGACGGTCACAACAAAACATTCAACGAAATCGGTTTCTTATATACTTTTTTTTTCTTTTCTTCATTTTCTGTGTGTGTCACTGTCATTTTACTGCACACACACCCTTATATAGTGGAGATAAATACATCGAATTTGACGTGTCATTTGGTCGGATACTAATGAGAGAAGCGTCCCGAACGGAAAGGGATGGAGAGATTCGGTCAAAAATGGGAGCAAAAGAGACGACCGAAGAAGACCTGAGTAAGTGTAATCCGCGATGCGTTTCGAGTATGCAAATTCTTGCAAATTCTACCGACGACGATAATTCTCGTCCGACTCTCGCGAATGGGATTCTCTCACTATATTTTTATTTTCTTTGTTTTCCCGCTGAGACCGAGACTAAAATTAGAACGTTTTCCAAAATCACACACTTAACGAAACTGAAACTGAAACTTAATCTTTGCTGTAATTATTTAGATACAAATAAAAGTTATAGAAACGTGAATTTGTTTAGTCATTTCAATTTGATAAATCTGTTCTTTTATAATTGGACAAGACGAAAATATAAAAAAAAACATGCTGTATTTCTTTGGCAGAAAATTCGTGCTCGTCTTTCAACATTCGGCTGCGAAGAAAAAAAAACAAACTTCGCGCTTTAAAAGAATCCAAAAATAAACTGTATTATTTTGAGTAGACGTAAATTTAAATATGTTTATAAAAAAAATAATTGTGAGGGGTTTTAGTGATGGATTACGGATGAAATTGGGAAAAAAAACATCCGCGTTTTGCGGAATCCAATGGGTCAAAAAAAGAATGCAGAGATCTGGATGGATGTTGTTGAATGTAGCAGCAGCAGCAAAGTTTTACATAGAATAGGTGTAAATGCGTTCGCTTCAACCATTGATGTATTTGCATATCGAGGGAGACTTATAAATTTCTTATATCTCGAATGCAAATGCTCGGAAACTTTTCCATCTTCATTCATTCTTATTTGTTTATCTTTGTGTTGAAATTAAAATAATTGCTGCAACAATGGGAGAAGTAAAAGAGAAAAGTAATGTAATTTACAATTTGAAAACTAAACTGGTGGCCGATATTATCATATTGTATGGTCTGGGACGGTGTTTTGTTCTTCTCGAAGAGACCCGAAACGAGAAGAAGAAATAAACGTAGAGAAAGAATGAGAAAAAAAGGCAAGGATAATACGCACAAGACAATACTTTAATTGGGAATCTTATCGCTGCGTTTCGCGAAAATAAAGTTAATTAATTGAAGCGACGTTCGTTGTTCTTTTTAATCTTTTTTGTTTGTTCAGAAGAGAATAATCGCGTTCGACAATCTTCGCCTTGATTTAATGATCTTCGCATCTAAATGCATATACAAACGTATTATATGTACATTCAGATTAAAGCCTATAGAATTAGCTTTAATTAGAGTATTTTGATAATAAATTATAAGAAAACTTGTATAATTATATTAAAGCCTATATATTTAGCTTTAATTCAAGTATTAAAATTTATAATTAACGTGCGTGGTTATTAAAGAAATTAAAGAAAACGCGAAGACGGTGCGTTTTCAGCAACGACACTTATGACAGCTCGTAACGGACGAACCAATGACAGCAGCAAATTGTTAGTAGACTCGTTTGAAAGGTGAGACTTTCAGCTTGAATTAGAGTATAAAATAATCCAATTAGAGAGGTTTTCGAGCAATTAATTCAAGAAAATTCTGCACAAAATTTCTAAATTCGCACTATTTCTCAATATAAATACTAGAATTCTTTCAAAAGGTGACAGTCTAAAGTTTTCTTTTTAATCTTTTTTGTTTGTTCAGAAGAGAATAATCGCGTTCGACAATCTTCGCCTTGATTTAATGATCTTCGCATCTAAATGCACATACAAACGTATTATGTACGTTCAGATTAAAGCCCATAGAATTAGCTTTAATTAGAGTATTTTGATAATTAATTATAAGAAAACTTGTATACTTATATTAAAGCCTATATATTTAGCTTTAATTCAAATATTAAAACTTCTAATTAACGTGCGTGGTTATTAAAGAAATTAAAGAAAACGTGAAGACGGTGCGTTTTCAGCAAAGACACTTTTGACAGCTCGTAACGGACGAACCAATGACAGCAGCAATCTTTTAGTAGACTTGTTTGAAAGGTGAGACTTTCAGCTTTAATCAGAGTATAAAATGATCCAATTACAGAGGTTTTCGAGCAATTAATTCAAGAAAATTTCTAAATTCGCACTATTTCGCAATATCAATACTATAATTCTTTAAAAAAGTGGCAGTCTAAAGTTTTCTTTTAATCTTTTTTATTTGTTCAGAAGAGAATAATTGCGTTTGACGTGATTTAATGATGTACGCATCTAAACGCATATACAAACGTATTATGTACATTCAGATTAAAGCCTATTTAAAGTTATCTTTAATTAGTGAATTTTGATAATTAGTTATAAGAAAGTAGCATATTTGTATACTTATATTAAAGCCTATATATTTAGCTTTAATTCAAGTATTAAAACTTATAATTAACGTGCGTGGTTATTGAGAAATGAAAGGAAACGTGAAGATGATGCGTTTTCAGCAACGACAGTTTTGACAGCTCGTAACGGACGAACTAATAATAGCAGCAATCTTTTAGTAGACTTGTTTGAAAGGTGAGACTTTCAGCTTTAATTGGAGTATAAAATGATCTAATTAGAGAGCAATTCATTCAATGTAATTAACCTGCGTGGTTATCCACACTTTTGACTTTACATATATGATAGTATATAGCTGTTAATAAGTTCGTTGCAAAGGTAAGAATTTCCTCTTTAATTTGAGAATTCGTTGATCTAATTAGCTTACGTATTTGTTGAGTAATTTATTAAAACGTGAAGAATCGTCGTTTCACTTAAAATAGAGCAATCATACTTGTACTAATAAAGCGTTGTCATATAAATATTCTTTGGTTTTTAACATTCCAATAGGTTTTAGCTGGGATAAAGTTATGATCATGTAATTGATGCAATCGGTCAACCGTCTTGAAGACTAATTGCGTCTCATATGATATTCGGATGATGAGGATAACGCGGATGGAGAGAAGCGTGAGAAAACTCCGTTCTGCGTACTGAAGACATTTCCTCTGTGCGATCGTCGACTATTTATAAACAATTGCTTCTAATGATCGTCGACAAGTGGATGTGTGTGTGTAACTGGGATTTAATGAGCCGAGACGGAAATTCAATTGATCGATGTAATTAAATTGGCAGAATTCGGTCGACGAAATCACTAACGAGAACACTTCAAAACTTCCTCCTCGAGGATCATTCTTTTTATTTCTCAGTTCGTTCAGTTGCACACACGCAAGCTCGGAACACTTCCTTCTTCGCGGATCCATAAAATTGCGATAAGTACGAGCAAAACTATATTTTAATGCTTCGTTTTGCTCGTATACAACGTATCGCCCATATAGGCGTGATGGGACAACCATTTCAGGAGAGCTGTATGCCACTTTCCGTCGAAGATTACCTTTCTCCATTTACAACTGAAACGAATATAAAAGTAACAGTATCTCACCAATGTATGGATGCAACCAACAAATTTTAATGCTCAACTTTGACAGATTATAACAGATGAACTACGAATTTCACAAACTTAAAAGTAGGCTCATTAGAAAGGTCATAGTTTTATCTTTAATTACAATTCACAAACAATATTCTCGCTTCTTTTGCTGAGTTGCAAATTAATGAGATGTAAATCAATGTTTTTAACCGCGAATGAACTCTTCTAGATTTGGCGATTCCTGTGGGTGAGCAGGTCGGTAACGGTAAAGAAACACATGTCGTTACATTGCTTCGATCTAATAAACGAGATCAGTGTAATCGGAGTCAATTTAAATTTTATTAACATGATTTTCCATACCAAGTTTTCTAGTCTTCAATTTGGTGCAGCAGCAGCAACAGAATTACAGTATTCATTCTTATTTGTTTTTCTTTCTAGGAAGGTCATCGTCGGTAATTGAGAGAAGAAACTGTGCGTCTGGAGAAGCTTCAATGTCTTTTCGGTGAGTCAGTCAAGAAAAGAGTAGATGCGAAGGGGTCAGGGAGTTTAGTGCGCGACCCCGGAGATCAAGTGGACATCATTACTCGCTCTTGCCCTCACATCTACAAACACATAACTCCAATTACGTACAACTTTCATTCACTATTTAGCACGCCAGTTAAGCACGGAATTTTTTCTATTAATGAAACGAAAAGAAGTAAATAATTTTATTTTTTTGGATTAAAATCTTCGTGGTTTCAACGTTTGGAATGTAAATGCTTCTGGAACGATGTTATTATCTAATTAATTATAATCATAACTGAATTGCTCAGTTTACAGAGATAGTCTGCAAAGTTGAAGAAGAAAAAAATTGGTGCAAATTGCGGCCAATTCCGTTGATTGTCGGTCATCTCACGAGGAATGCGTAAATAGGGAGAAAGGTTTCCATCCATCCGGAAATTCTGAAAGTAATAATTGCTGTTCATTACTTAATGAAGTCGTTCGTGTCTTAAACTCTTGAAGGGATAAACACACTGTTTACGCATCACGGCGAGATGAAGAAATTACAAGTTTATACTCCACCTATTACGTATCACTTCAAAGTATTTGCTTCAAATTCATTTCGTTTAAGCGTTTAAAAGACTTCTTATATCTTGAATTTATCAGATTAGCATCTGTTTCGTTATTTCTGTTGGTGAGGAATAATTTTCTTGTTCTTCTCGTTGAGATTAAAACCGCTGATGGGTGAAGTGTTAATAGCGAGAAAACTCGTGGCGCGAGCACAAATTAATATATTCTACAAT
>NW_017096932.1:45160-54183 GCF_001412225.1 Nicrophorus vespilloides
AAAGTGCAGAAAACCATTCTCCTCCGAGTCCTCTCTGACAGGCAAAGAACGTAGCCCGCCGAAGGCACGGCGAGCACAAGCCACTTATTAATATATTACATGTCTTGTGCTTAAGTTCTTTTCTCTTGTCCACCGACTTTACTTTTATTTTGTTTGTGTTTATGCTCTGTTCTGTTCGTTGATGTTGTTGTTGTTGTCGTTGTCGTTGTTGTTTCCTTCCAAAATGAAAACATGAAAGGAAGTAATACAAAAAAAAAAGGACGAGTCGAAGGAATAATGAAAGCGTTACGAGCAGCCCGAAATGAAACAACAACTTTGGACAAACGATTTTGCAGCGAAAGAGAATTTATCATTTCTCCATATAAATTGACATTTATTTATCGAAAGTTCAGTCCTAATCAGAAAGTCGAAATTAACCGGAATTTTTCACTGAACCGTAACTGTAACCGGAACGCAATATGGCTCAATTGAAGAACCCAAAGCGGAACGAAATTTTAATTACATAATCGCTTTTTTTATGTATGCTAGTGTTTTGGTTTATTTATATAGTAATTAGAAAATTAAATCAAAATTTGATAATTTTAACTAACCAATTTTAATTTGAACCGTAACCGAATCTGGAACGATAAACATTTACTTGGAACGTACCGGTAAACCGGAACGAAATTAATTTCGGTTCGACTCTCTGGTTCTAATTAAGATAAATTATAATTTATTTTTATGTTAACTTACTTATTCTTAGTTTAAGATCATTCAAGTTAAATTTCTTCCATTTGTTTAATTATTTAATAGTAAATCACTTCCGCATTTAGCACTTGTAGTTAATATATTATAAATGTATACATAATAACGATAAACTTGAAATTTTAAACAATTACGTAAATATTTATGTTGAGTGTTTCGACATGAGTGAGTTGAGAAATGGTGGAGAAGAGTTAAAAAGGTTATTTAAGGTAAATAAAATCTAATAGAGCGTGATTTATGGAATGCACAAGAATGGAGTGTTTGTCGTTACAAGGAGGAACGTTACAATGGGCCGCAATCGTTAATCACGTTCGTCCGCGCCTGTTGAGAAGTCCGATGAAAGAAACTGTACGAAGAGAAGAGACTTAGATTCTTCGTTTTCACTCACATTTTCGTATTAATATAATTAAGTTAATTGTTAGTTAATGATGAATTATAAGTGTTGTATGTAAATCTTAGTTTCATTTCATTTTAATGGAATTCTTATTGGAAAGAAACAAATTTGTTGCGGATTTGAGCAGATCAAATATATCAAATCAGCTTGTATAAAAGGAATGGAAGGAAAGGAGAAAAAGTCTAATATTCTTCGTTTTCACTCACATTTTCTTATTAATATAATTAAGTTAATTGTTAGATAATGATGTTAATGGAATTCTTAATGGTAAGAGAACAATTTGTTGCAGATTTGAGTAGATAAAATATATCGAATGAGCCTGGATCAAAATAATGGAAGGAAAGGAGAAAAAGTCTTAAATTCTTCGTTTTCATTTATTCTTCATTTCATTTTCGTATTAATAAAATTTAGGAAAGAAGTTAATTGTTAGTTAATGATAAATTATTAGTTTTATATGAAAATTTTAATTTCATTTGATTTTAATGGAATTCTTAATGGCTATAGATTTCTTGCAAATTTGAGTAGATAAAATTTATCAAATGAGCCTGTATAAAAAGAATGGAAGAAAAGGACAAATAGTCTTAAATTCTTCGTTTTCATTCATTCTTCATTTCATTTTCGTATTAATAAAATTTAGGAAAAAAGTTAATTGTTAGTTTTATATGAAAATCTTAATGTCATTTGATTTTAATGGAATTCTTATTGGTAAAAGAACAATTTGTTGCAGATTTGAGTAGATAAAATTTATCTAATGAGCCTGGATCAAAATAATGGAAGGAAAGGAGAAAAAGTCTTAAATTCTTCGTTTTCATTCATTCTTCATTTCATTTTCGTATTAATAAAATTTAAAATCAAGAAGTTAATTGTTAGTTAATGATAAATTATTAGTTTTATATGAAAATCTTAATTTCATTTGATTTTAATGGAATTATTAATTGTTGTAGAACAATTTGTTGCAGATTTGAGTAGATAAAATTTATCAAATGAGCCTGTATAAAAAGAATGGAATGAAAGGAGAAAAAGTCTTAAATTCTTTGTTTTCATTCATTCTTCATTTCATTTTCGTATTAATAAAATTTAAAATCAAGAAGTTAATTGTTAGTTAATGATAAATTATTAGTTTTATATGAAAATCTTAGTTTCATTTGATTTTAATGGAATTATTAATGGTAAAGAACAATTTCTTGCAGATTTGAGCAGATGAAATATATCGAATGAGCCTGGATCAAAAGAATGGAAAGGAAAGGAGAAAAAGTCTTAAATTCTTCGTTTTCATTAATTCTTCATTTCATTTTCGTATTAATAAAAATTAGGAAAGAAGTTAACGATAAATTATTAGTTTTATATGAAAATCTTAATTTCATTTGATTTTAATGGAATTATTAATGGTAAAAGAACAATTTCTTGCAGCTTTGAGCAGATGAAATATATCGAATGAGCTTGGATCAAAAGAATGGAAGGAAAGGAGAAAAAGTTTTAAATTCTTCGTTTTAATTCATTCTTCATTTCATTTTCGTATTAATAAAATTTAGGAAAGAAGTTAATTGTTAGTTTCATATGAAAATCTTAGTCTCATTTGATTTTAATGGAATTATTAATGATAAAAGAACAATTTCTTGCAGATTTGAGCAGATGAAATATATCGAATGAGCTTGGATCAAAAGAATGGAAGGAAAGGAGAAAAAGTCTTAAATTCTTCGTTTTCATTCATTCTTCATTTCATTTTCGTATTAATAAAATTTAGGAAAAATGTTAATTGTTAATTTTATATGAAAATCTTAATGTCATTTGATTTTAATGGAATTCTTATTGGTAAAAGAACAAATTGTTGCAGATTTGAGTAGATAAAATATATTGAATGAGCTTGGATCAAAAGAATGGAAGGAAAGGAGAAAAAGTCTTAAATCCTTCGTTTTCATTCGCATTTAATAAAATTAAAAATGAATGAATTTTAATGAATTTCTTAAGGGTAATAACACAATTGTGGTTTATTTATAATTTTTGATGTGTTTTTCTTGAAATACGATACTTTGTTGTTCGGTAGCAAAATAATAAATGAAATAAAGGTGGATTTAAGTAGATAAAATATATCAAATGAGCCTGGATCAATAGAATGGAAGGAGAAAAGGTCTTAAATACTTCGTTTTAATTCGCATTTAATAAAATTAAAAATGAATGAATTTTAATGAATTTCTTAAAGGTAATAAAACAATTGTGGTTTATTTATAATTTTTGATGTGTTTTTCTTGAAATACGATACTTTGTTGTTCGGTAGCAAAAAAATAAATAAATGAAATAAAGGTGGATTTAAGCAGATAAAATATATCAAATGAGCCAGGGATAAAAAGAATGTAAGGAAAAGAGTAGAATAAGGTACGTACACGTACGGTACATATTGTGTCGGACGAAAGTGCCATTTGTTAGGTGCCCGTGAATAGAAGGAGGCATTACAAGGTTTCCTCTTATATTCAAACGAGTTTTGGATTTGTATAAATATATTACACATAAAGTCTGCGGCCGGTGTGGATGGAAGGAAGGAAAGAGAAGGTGGATACCACACGAGAGCTGAAGAAGTTGGCCGTGTGTGTTTGACTATATGTATGTGTATGGGAAAGAGTGAAAGAGATAGAGAGGTTTTACAATCGGCTATAATTCAATGATTTTATTTCTGTTTAACAATACTATTTTCCGAGGCATTTAAGTGACACGCTGGGGCCCCGTCATTATAATAATGCAGAGCATCCGTCGCGCGAGCCGTGCCCACGGAAAGCTCGATGGGCCCACGCCCGATATACTGAAAGAAAGAGTAAGAGAATTCTCTTTGCCCTCTTCTCTCGGTTCTTCGAATCGTTGGTTCTTGTTGTTCTTCTGGCGAGGAGGGTTTGCTTGGTGGATGGTAAAGGCGGCAGGTCGCGCGCCGGGACGCAACGCGCGGCTCCCAGTTCTTATTCCTTCTCTTCTCTTTTCTACCCATACCGCAACAACCATCATCATCATCATCATCGGACGATTCGAGCACGGGCCCAACGCGCGTTGGCGTCCGACCATCTGGTCGTTCCGTTCGGTCATTCGGCGGACGCCGCGAATAAACTCAATTCGTTTCCTTCCATTCACACTCGGAACGGTCATCCTACTAAATCCACTCTTTAGAAAGACACGCAGACACTGAAAGAGCGAGCGAGATACAAAAGCAGAGTCACCCATCATCATTCACGCTGATTGGATCCTAATTTACCCGTCGTCCCATAAATTTCAATTATGATAACCGCTGATACCAGTTGGTTCGGATCCAGTCCAAGGGTTGCTTACATCAAGACGATGATGATGATGATGAAGAAAAGGAAAATCCGATAAATACTCCATTCTTCTGCTAATTCGGTGTGATTAACGATTACGGCTCATTGTTACGTTTTTAACGTCCACATAAATCACACTCTATTAGAACTCATTTACTAAATATTTAGACCGTACGTTTATAAAAATATATATATATAAAAAAGAAAACGGATTTAGGACCCTTTGTATCGCACCAGAACCCAACACAATTATAGTAATTTTTGGAAGATTTAAACGAAATTTACCTTCCATTACATCAGACATCTTGCAGTAAATTTCAAGAGCTTTTTTTCATAATCATCATCATTTATTTATAAAATTTAAATAATACATAATATAGGGTGTGATACAAAAAATGCAGACTGTTATGGGCTTTAGCCTNAAAAAAAAAAAAAAAAAACATCAACAATAATAATAGAAAACAAACAGAGATAGAACACACATAAATATTAGTAACAATCACTTTAGTGTTTTTTAAAGTCTTGGAGAAGTTGCATTAATGTGGGGTCGTTGTGGGGTTCTTTTTTTCATCTATCAAATCTATTATTTCTTGAGAGTTTGTTGCAAGTTTTATTAAATTTCCAATGTCTTCGGTGTTGATTGAAGATGAGATATTATATAGTTTTGAATGAAGAGATATAGCAATTGGGTGGTTTATTCGTGGAGGAAATTGGGAGCAGTTGGTTTTTGCGGGGGAGGTGATTGATGGTGAAATCTGGCATGGCACGAGGGCAATTGCGCGCGAAACAACGGGAAGCATGCGGTCATCTATAGTTATCTCATTATAAATCTGAATTATGTTATAAAGATAAATTGGCACGCTTATGTCACGACTGCTTCTGGATGTGCCGCAGCATATCATGTAGCGAATACACTATGTACACATCACATCAAGAATGCAGTCGCAATGGAGAAGGAGAAACAAATCTAACGCGAAAATCCCGATGCGGAATTAACACCAATTTATACCAAATTTAACCGAATTCTGTGCCCTACTCACAAAACGACAATTCCACAACGTTACGCTATCAACTCTAATTGGACATCATAAAATTATAATTGACTAAAACTTGTACTGATGCAACCGTTGCTTTAGAAAAAATGCAAACTTTACTATGTTTTATTGAATATTAACAGTTTCTTAATTGTTATAAGTATTTAATAGTGAGACACACAATGAGTGTAAATACATTAAGATGCTGCAGATGCGGCGGTTAATAAGCGCATTAAATCGTCCTGCTACCGTTCGTCCGTGCACTTCAAGTACGTGCGTCGCAGGATAAAAGGCCTGCAATTATGCATAATGCGGATTAATTATTGCGAAATTCCTCTCGAAGAAGAGAACACTTGAAATATTTACTAAAATTGTATCCAAAAATACACTAATATAACTTAATTTAATTAATAATGTATTTCGTATGTTAGTTTTACACTTAATTATGTTAATTACTTATTAATTATTAATCTTAATTGGAGTATACGAAAAGTTAATTTATATGTTTCTTTTAAATTTAAACTGTTTGATTTATTTGTCCACATTTCCGATTTGTATTTTTTTTTTAAATTTCATTTTGTTGAGATATTTTAATGCTACAATAATTTATATTTTTAACAAAATCTAGAATTAATTTTGTCTTTTTTGAGTTTAAATACAAAAAATGTACAAAAAATATCTCTAGTTTGTCAAATTCGTATTTTTTTTTTCTTTGATTTAGTCGAAATATTTTGATATTAGCAATAATTTGTACAAAATCTAGAATTACTTTTGTCTTTTTCAACTTTTCATATTCAATTTATATTGGACTCATTAATTAGTACAGAGTCTATTATAAAAAGTAAGAGTTTGTCGAATTCGTATTTTTTTTAAATTCATATGGTTAAGATATTTTAATGCTATCAATAATTGTATTAATTGTGTACAGACTATTAACAACATCTAAAATTACTTTTTTTTCTTTAAGTATTTACTTAATGATTATATTATAAATTGTATTGTTAAGTTTCCGAAATCAAACTTTTTGAGCCATTTTTTAACTTGATTAAAAAAATTTAAATATTATTTTTGTCTTTTTCGAGTTCAAATTACCAAACTGTATAGTTTATTAAAGTTTTATCGTTAGTTTGTCCAGAAGAAGGAGAGCGAAAGCAAAGAGAGGATTTAGAGCTTCACCGATCTTCATGTAAATATCAATTGCGAGAGAGCCACCTCCGATTTCGATCTACCATTTAGTTCTTTTTGTATTTATTTGCAGAATCGACGTGGTGTATAATCACGGATCGATTTTAAATTGAATCTCGTGGTATATACTAAAAAAAAAAAGAGAAGAAAAGGAAGATGCTGGTGAGAGGTTGTAATTCAAAATAAATCATAAGTCACGGAGAGTTTTGAAGATGGAATAAATGAATGAATGAGAGGGAAGAGGAGACAACTAAAAAAGAGATTCGTATCTTGACCCCGATGGAAGTAACAATAATAATAATAATCATAATGAAACAAGAGGAAAGTTAAAAATACAGCGAGTGGATGAGATGAGAGAAGAATGGTTATATTCGTGTGTGTGTGTATATATATATTTATAATTAGTAACCACTAGCTGAGAGTATTACACGTGTATTAATTTACATATTTTATACACGTTATACGGGCGAAAGAATCGAGCCGCGGAGAAGGATAAGAAGGAAAAGGAGATGGGAATGGAGAAGAGGAAGAAAAAAATTGGTATTTCAATTTATTAATATAGCCCCGAACCATTCGACTAAACTAAAACTGATTTATGCATTCAGTGCGTTTTCTCTCATCTCTCTGTGCTCCTCCGCTCCTTTATTTCTTCTTCTCATTATTGTTATTTTTGTTGCTTATTCTCTTCCACTCGGATTCATTTGCTGTCGTTGTCGTTGTTGTTTTTCTATTAAAAATTGTGTAATTAATGACGACGATTAAGATACGAATCGACGGATCATTATCTATTAGGAATGCATGATTGACAGCGTCGATGCAGCCTCCGGGTCGCACGCCACGTCACGCCGATTATCTGCAAGGAAATTCAAAACTCTTTCGACATTTTCATTTTTTTTTCTACACACAAATAAATCCAATTTCAAATGATATTCATCATATCAAATTGTAATTTGTCATTACTTCATGTTTGAACACAAACTACAGAAAAGTTATCCATACTATTAGGATCATCCGGGTGACAACAAATATTCTATTGGGTAATTCCTAAAACAAGAAATACTTTTAGTTTCTTTCTGGAGATTTGTTGACTGTTTACATCTATTATTTTCATGTATTTGTACTGCACCTGGCACACAGTCTCAAAGGATGTCTACAAGTCATAGTTCTTATCCACCTTCTTAAAGAAGTAACATTTCTTATCAGACTCAGTAAAGGTTCCAACTAATTACAAATGAAAATTGTTTCTAGGGAACTCAAGAGAAGTCAACCATATATGCCTCGAGCTGCTATCACCTCTACCTAAAATAATAACAAATTAGCCTATCGACTGTCGAAAAGTTGACTATTAGCAATCAATGCAAATATTTATATGAAGACACTGACTGCTGCAGTGTGTTGTATGTAAAATGATGTATACAATTTTCTATAGTCTCTGATATATCTCTTTTGAAACCTTACAACTTTAGTGATGGTTGTTAACATGTTGAACTGGTACTTACCTGAAGTTGAATGTATTGTTTAGAGAAAATCTTGCCATACAAGGAAATAGAAGGATGAAGCAATTCTTCATGAAGTATGCGTTAATAACATTCAAGAATAAAGAGAAAATCCAATAAAGACCATCGAAAATAACTCGTAAGACTAGCTGTCACAATGACAGTTCGCTCACTCACACAAACGTAAGTGGCTGTAGCATTAGAACTACCATTGCGTTAGAACTACCATTGCATTGGAACTACCGTTACTAGGAGCTCAGCTACCTCCTCGCTACTCCTGGTCTCCTAGTAGAAATCAAAATTTTCTGTCATTTTCGCGAATTGGGAATTGGGATTTGATTCACGAAAACCGCGGACACATTAAAGCTTAATAACTTTCTTATTAATCTACCAAAATTAATGTATTATATAGCAAACGAAAGCGAAAGAATCATTCTTTACAACTGTAAATACAGATTTTTTAATATATATATAGAAATAACCATATAATTAGCTATTTAACTAATTTAATGTAATACCTTCACCTGTTCTTATATTAATCGAATACCACTCGCGCTAATTAAACTATTAAATACGCATATTAAAGACAAAATTATAATATTTCCAACGAGCTAATTACAGGCACCTCGGTACATTTACTGTAAGTTTTCAACATTAAGCATTTTAATTTCATTTTCAATCAATTTTTGTTTTTTAATTATTGGGTTTAGTAAAATACATAAATATGATTTATTATCAATAATAATTTTTGTATCTATTCTTTCTATTATTGTTTCGGAGAAAACGTTATTTGTTTAATTTTTCAAATTTGAACGCGAATTACAGCCAAACGGATAAAACCACAGTAATATATCAATACTTGCTAATTCCCCAA
>NW_017096933.1:0-15686 GCF_001412225.1 Nicrophorus vespilloides
ATGCTCTAAAAAGCAGTGTTTTTACATTTCATTGATTTTCTTGAAAACAAAAGATGAACATGAAACTTGAATAGTGAGAAAATTTAACGTATATTCATGGATTTCTGAGACTTATTTCAATTGGCTGTAATTCGCTTTAAAAAATGAAGTTATGATTGAAATAATGTTGGTTTTTCATTAACATTTATATTAAATATGATACTTTCCATTTATAAATGTGTAATTTAATGTTTGTTTTTTTGAGTAATAAATGTTTGTGAGAGAAATTGTGGAAGTAAATCTGGAAATTAGAATTCATATCGAATACGTTTCTTGGCAATGAAAACACATTATTTTTTTTTTGCTTGGTTTTAGGGAGAGTCATTAATAAAATGCGCGCCGCAGGATACGTCAGGAGCAAATGGCTTCGATTCCTAAAACCACACTATAACTGTCAGATTGCGGGCGATAAACAACGAAACAAGAAACGTTAATGAAATGTTCCTGTTTTTTTGTGAGGGGTTTGAGAGGGTTCGTACCCGGCGCCTCCACCCTAAATTATATTGCTTTACGTTTATAGCCTTACATCACTCATACATCTCACCAGTTATTGAAAAACAACGATTTAATAAATGATACACGTTGTTTATCGCCTCTCCGTGCGTCAGGACAATTTGCAGGTGCATTCAGTCATTTCTTCGTGAAAACAAAACAAAATTCTTGTATATATTTTTCAGTTGTTTTTTTTTTCAGCACTCTTGCGCGCACCGTTGTACCATTTTGGGTGTAATAAAACCAAACGAGTGTGACAATGTATCTCCGGGAGAAAAACGACGGATCGTTAAATAAATGGGGCTCCACCTGTTTTAGAATTTGTCACCGGAACGAATGGCTCTAATATTTCCACACTCGCTCCGTCGACGTAGATGGAATATGGAGTTTAGTTTGCATTTCCACGTTTCCATACGCAAGAAGACGGTGTAGAAAACCTATGCAAAATATATCAAATTCTCCAAGCTCGTAAATTTCCCACAATAAAATGTGTCCGAATCTATTAAATAAACAAAAATCGCGTTAAAATTACGCATTTTCTGTTTCTAAAAGCCTTGAAAACATCACGGAATAAATATTCATAAAATTAAGTTGAAAATGAATGAAATCGTTTTAGTTTAGTTTATATTTGCGTTACAGTAAACAATTAACCAAAATTATTGTAAATTTGATATGCAAAATCACTAAAAATGCAATAGTTAATCTTTCATTTACAACGAAATGGATAAAACTGCAGCAATAATTAAAGAAACGTTGTATTTCTTAAATATCCAGCTTTAATATGTAATTTTTGTATATATTATATGTGTTAAGGTTCTTGAGAAAATCACAAAAATGTACAAAGACTACTTATTTTTCATGAAAATGTTCGTTAATTCGTATTTCATAACCAATTATAACCACTATACACTCCATACATTCTCGTATTTATCTAGATTTTATATGCATAATCTGTATCCAGTCTAAGTATTAAGGATCACGAGAATATCATAAAAATGTTCTTATTTCCAGATTAATTTTTTTGTAACTTCATTTTTGTTAGCGAATTTTAAATAAAAAGGAAAAGGTTATAATATTCATATTAAATTACTTAGAATACATATTTATTCAGTTTTCCTATCCATTTTTTGGTTTCGTTCTACTTATTAGGATTCTTGAGAAAATTACAAAAATGTAAAGAGACTACTTTTTTTTCTTATAAATTTACGTTACTTTATATTTCATCACCAATTATAGCCACTATACACTCCATACATTCCCGTATTTATCTAGCTTTTATAAGCATAATCTCCATCCAGTCTAAGTATTAAAGATCATGAGAAAATCATAAAAATGTTTTTATTTCAAGAGTCATTTTTTTGTAACTTTATTTTTGTACGCGAATTATAAATAAAAAGAAAAATGATACAATACTCATATTATACAGTTTAGAATACATATTTATTCAACTTTCATATGCATTTTTTGGTTTCGTTCTACTTATTAGGATTCTTGAGAAAATCACAAAAATGTAAAGAGACTTCATTTTTCTTGTAAATTTAGGTTACTTCATATTTCATCACCAATTATAGCCACTATACACTCAATACATTCCCGTATTTATCTAGCTTTTATATGCATAATCTCCATCCAGTCTAAGTATTAAAGATCATAAGAAAATCATAAAAATGTTTTTATTTCAAGAGTATTTTTTTTGTAACTACATTTTTGTTAGCGAATTTTAAATAAAAAGGAAAAGGATATAATATTCATATTATATAACTTACAATACATATTTATTCAGTTTTCATATGCATTTTTTGGTTTCATTCTACTTATTAGGATTCTTGAGAAAATCACAAAAATGTAAAGAGACTACTTTTTTTCTTATAAATTTACGTTACTTTATATTTCATCACCAATTATAGCCACTATATACTCAATACATTCCCGTATTTATTTAGCTTTTATATGCATAATTTGTATCCAGTCTAAGTATTAAGGATCACGAGAAAATCATAAAAATGTTGTTATTTCAAGAGTAATTTTTTTGTAACTTCATTTTTGTTAGCGAATTTTAAATAAAAAGGAAAAGGATATAATATTCATATTATATAGCTTAGAATATATATTTATTTAGCTTTCCTATCCATTTTTTGGTTTCGTTATACTTATTAGGATTCTTGAGAAAATCACAAAAATCTAAAGAGACTACTTTTTTTTCATGTAAATTTTCGTTACTTTATATTTCATAACCAATTATAGCCATTATACACTCCATACATTTCCGTATTTATCTAACTTTTATATGCATAATCTCGATCCAGTCTAAGTATTTAGGATCACGAGAAAATAATAAAAATGTAAGAAAACTTTTTATTTCAAGAGTAATCTTTTGTAACTTAATTTCTGAAAAGGATACAATACTCATATTATACATCTTAAATTTCATATTTATTCAGCTTTCCTATGCATTTTTTTGGATTCTTTCTAGTTATTAGGATTCTCAAAACTTTTTTTTATTAATTTCAATAATACATTCGTTGAAATAATCAAATTAATTACTTTAATTATCTCAACTAATGCATAAAATCTAGTCATTTATAAACCACAATATCAGAACATATACTATAAAAGAAAAACTTAACATTAATCAAATTACATAGACAATGATGTCTTGACAAGATGGGTTATGAAACGCAGGCAGAATACGAAAAAAAAAGAAATGAACTGGAAAAAAAAAATAACTTGAGCAATCGCGTAGAAGGAATGCTTATTAAGTGCGAACCGTCTCGATTTTGTGAGCCAATCAGGCAAGAAATAAATTGGCTTGCATAAAAATTTTCAGTGAGGTGAGGCGAAAGTCGCGTAAATAAGATGAGTCGGACACCGGGGAGAGAAAGAAACTTGCGTGTAATCATATTTTTTTCTTCTTTACCTGAAAACATCTTTTTCCTCAGCATGCAAATCGTGATTTATTCGTCCCAGGTTTAATTAAAAACCTTCAACAATGCAAATCAATTTAAATTTAACTTTATTAATCAAACATTTATTATAGAAAAATTAACAAATTTTGCACATTTTTCAATCAATTTTTCAAAGTGATTTTTTTAAAATTAAAATTACTAAGTTTTTAGTAGATTTTATTTAAGCTCATGGAACTAAAGGGTGTCCCAAAATTAACGCAAGATTTGATTTTTGCCGCCCTTTGTGCAGTAAAGTGTCAAATTGTTTCTTTTTTTTGGGTTTCCAACATTTTATTGCACAAATGGCGGCAAATTCAAATCTAAACTTAACTTTATTAATGAACATTAATTATAGAAAATTAAGTCAATTTTTCAAAGTGATTTTTTTTTAAATTAAAATTACAAAGCTTTTAGTAGATTTTGTTTAAGCTCATGGAACTAAAGGGTGTCCCAAAATTAACGCAAGATTTGATTTTGCCGCCCTTTGTGTAGTAAAGTGTCAAATTGTTTTTTGTTTTTTTTTGGTTTCCAACACTTTACTGCACAAATGGCGGCAAATTCAAATCTAAATTTAACTTTATTAATGAACAATAATTATAGAAAATTTTCAAATTTTGCACATTTTTCAGTCAATTTTTCAAAGTGATTTTTTTTTAATTAAAATTACAAAGTTTTTAGTAGATTTTGTTTAAGCTCATGGAACTAAAGGGTGTCCCAAAATTAACGCAAGATTTGAATTTGCCGCCCTTTGTGCAGTAAAGTGTCAAATGGTTTCTTTTTTTTTGGGTTTCCGACACTTTGCTGCACAAATGGCGGAAAATTCAAAACTAAATTTAACTTTATTAATGAACATTAATTATAGAAAATTTACTAATTTTGTATATTTTTCAGTCAATTTTTCAAAGTGATTTTTTTTTTAATAAAAATTACAAAGTTTGTAGTAGATTTTGTTTAAGTTGAAGAAACTAAAGGGTGTCCCAAAATTTACGCAAGATTTGAATTTGCCGCCCTTTGTGCAGTAAAGTGTCAAATTGTTTTTGTTTTTTTTTATATTTCCAACACTTTACTGCACAAATGGCGGAAAATTCAAATCTAAATTTAACTTTATTAATGAACAATAATTATAGAAAATTAACAAATTTTGCATATTTTTCAGTCAATTTTTCAAAGTGATTTTTTTAAAAATTAAAATTACAAAGGTTTTAGTAGATTTTGTTTAAGTTCATGGAACTAAAGGGTGTCCCAAAATCAACGTAAGATTTGAATTTGCCGCCCTTTGTGCAGTAAAGTGTCAAATTGTTTTTGTTTTTTTTTGGTTTCCAACACTTTACTGCACAAATGGCGGCAAATTCAAATCTAAATTTAACTTTATTAATGAACATTAATTATAGAAAATTAACAAATTTTGTATATTTTTCAGTCAATTTTTCAAAGTGATTTTTTTTTTATGAAAATTACAAAGGTTTTAGTAGATTTTGTTCAAGCTCATGGAACTAAAGGGTGTCCCAAAATTAACGAAAGATTTGAATTTGCCGCCCATTGTGCAGTAAAGTGTCAAATTGTTTCTTTTTTTAGGTTTCCAACACTTTACTGCATAAATGGCGGTAAATTCAAATCTAAATTTATCTTTATTAATGAACATTAATTATAAAAAATTAAGTCAATTTTTCAAAGTGATTTTTTTAAATTAAAATTACAAAGCTTTTAGTAGATTTTCTTTAAACTCATGGAACTAAAGGGTGTCCCAAAATTAACGCAAGATTTGAATTTGCCGCCCTTTGTAAAGTGTCAAATTGTTGTTTTTTGGTTTCCAACACTTTACTGCATAAATGGCGGCAAATTCAAATCTTTCGTTAATTGTAGGATTGAATTTAATAAAACGTTGGAAATAGTATTGTAATAAGTAAAGATAATACTTTCATATACAGATTTTTGAAAAATGACATTAGTTTTTTGTTGTTGTTGTTGTTTTTCGTTTGTTTTTTATGGGCGTTTCTTTTATAGTTTCTCAGATAAGAAATGAGGTTATGATTAAGTAATGTTTAATTATATGGTTCGTTTTATGTGAGGAGACAAATGAGTTTGCTATTGGCTAAGTAATGTTTCTTAGTTGGTGATTTAGTGTACGGACGTGGAATATTTATTCGAGATCGGCGGTAGTAATCTGTAGTAGTCTGTAATCCTGTACCGTTGAGGTTTGTATCAAGGGCGGCCGGCAGCTGAATGAGCGAAAATGGGGGTGGGCGGCTGTGGCTGCGGAGGCGGCACATCCACCCCCGCGTATACACATACACACGTCCCTTGTCTTTAGTGCTCGGTAGTTTCGGGCCACGGTGATTGATGGCCTGTTTTACTTCCACTGACATAATCACGATGACATCCGACAATGCGAGGGACACAAATTAATGGAGGTACTGTGTTAAAGACTTTATCAAGGGCGGGCGCCCTTTCAAAAACCTCACCGAAAGACCCCCCAAAACCAAACACCAACGCTCTCATACATCAAAGACCAGAAAGAAATTTTCACTTTCGATTTCCCCAACAAACTTTAAAAAAACAACAGTAGAAGTGAGTTTCTTCTGTTTTTTTTTTAATTCTAAAAGAATGGTAACACGATATAAATTTACTCATTTTTGGGTTTTTGCAACATTTTGCCCGGATGGTGTACGACCTTCCGACACGCCATACACCGACCAGCACCGACGAATGTTAAACCGGAAACTCAAACTAATCCAACTATATTATGAAAACGGTTAGGGGCGCATTTGTGAAAAGGAACAATGGGCTTCACCCTGTCACATCTAATTCTCTTATAATTTCATCCCTTCAACATAGAAATGTAGGAAAAGTTTAAGGAAAAAATAATAATCAAAAAAAAATATATAAAAAGCGTTACGTCAATGCTTTCCACTTTGACTGAACGAAACGTGAATTAGGTTGACACGCGACTGAATCGTAATTACTGCTCGTTATTGATGAAACCTACCGAATCTGCGGAATTTCACGCGAAAAAAAAAACTATATACAACGATTTCACCCAGAAGATCAACTTCTGTTATAATTAACATTGATTTGTAGGAAATTTCTACATCTTCATTCAGTTATTATGCAACTTTTCTAACAAATTATGTTATTTATCATGAAAATTTTATAAATTAAATCAATCTGTTTGGAATTTCAAATCTAAATTTAATTTTATTAAAGAACATTAATTATAGAAAATTAAGTCATTTTTTCAAAGCGATTTTTTTTTTTAAATAAAATTACAATGTTTTTAGTAGATTTTGTTTAAGCTCATTGCACTAAAGGGAGTCCCAAAATCAACGCAAGATTTGAATTTGATCAACTTCTGTTATAATTAACATTGATTTCTAGGAAATTTCTACATCTTCATTCAGTTATTATGCAACTTTTCTAATCTAACAAATTATGTTATTTATCATGAAAATTTAGTAAATTAAATCAATTTGTTTTGAATTTAATACTTTTATAACAGTTTTAATTAATTAATTTCAATTATGTTTGAAATTTGAAAATTATTTTTAAACCTCAGATTTGTAACTGTTTGACTTTGACATTAGTAACGACAATATATTTAAGTTGGTATCAACACGAAATTAATATGACAGTTACTGTCATTTCAGTTGTCAAAACTTTAATCAGTTTCTATGACGACGAATTAGATGGTATTAATCAATTAAAATTTGTTAATTAATTAGTGGTGTGTACTTTCCTTGATGCAGTATTATAATATTCCTTTGTTTTAAGCTCATTAAAGTTTACTACTTGAAATGTAGGGGAAAATGTAATAATGGCATGTTTCCATCAGCAATAATTCAAAAGGCATGCAACTATTGAGAGCAATTTTCTTAATGGTTTTGTCGGTGTAGGTAATGTATCGTTCGAAACTTGATTTCCACTAAAGATTTCCAATAATGACGGGAACGTAAACCGTTAAGGATAGAAAAAGTAAATATACATAGAAAATTATAATAAGAAGTCTCCTTACATTTTCATGAATCATTCAGTATTATTAATACTTAGACTGGATCCTGAATATACATGTTAAAGGTAGATAAATAGGGAATAGATCGAGATCGAGATGAAAATTGTGTGTCTTTTGGATTGGCTGTAATTCCTTATTAAATTTGAATTAACGAAAACTTTTTCAGCTTTCACTTTTTAGTGATTTTCTCAAAATCTATAATAGTTAGAATAGATCCAAAAGATGCATGTAAAAGATAAATAAATTGGGAATAGGTTGAAATTTGATGAAAATTGTGTCTCTTTTGGATTGGCTGTAATTCTTTATCAAATTTGAATTAACGAAAACTTTTTCAGCTTTCACTTTTTATTAATTTTCTCGAAATCTATAATAGTTAGAATGGATCCAAAAGATGTATGTAAAAGATAAATAAATAGGGAATAGATTAAGATTTGATGAAAATTGTGTGTCTTTTGGATTGGCTGTATTTCTTTATCAAATTTGAATTAACGAAAACTTTTTCAGCTTTCACTTTTTAGTGATTTTCTCAAAATCTATAATAGTTAGAATGGATCCAAAATATGCACGTAAAAGATAAATAAATAGGGAATAGATTGTGAACTGATGAAAATTGTGTGTCTTTTGGATTGGATGTAATTCTTTATCAAATTTGAATTAACGAAAACTTCTTCAGCTTTCACTTTTTAGTGATTTTCTCAAAATATATAATAGTTAGAATCGATACAAAAGATGCATTTAACTTTTGTTGGATGTTTGGGGAATGTAGCGAGTATTCGCTTTCATCCAAATGGTTGTTTTTCGGGATCAAATTTGAAAAAAAAAGAAAAATTTACGTGTTTTCACATTTTAGCGTTTTTCTCTCAAACTGGAAGATATTAAATGGATCTAAAAGATGTTTATGAAAGCTTAATAAACGTGGATTGTTATGTATTTACATTTTCAAAAAAGAACTAGTAAAAATGTGAAAAGAAATTGAAATAATAGCGTGTTTCCAGCAGCAATAATTCAAAAGGCATGCATTTATTTAGAGTAATTTTCTTAATGGCTTTGTCGGTGAAGGTAATGCTTCGTTCGAAACTTGATTTCCACTAAAGATTTCCAATAACGACGGGAACGTGAACCGCTAAGTATGAATAAGTAAACAGAAAACGAAAAATTATAATAATGATGAAGAAAATGCTGCGGAAACATTAATGAAGAGACGGTAATGTGCGGTTGAGGTGTCGTTCCGGCCTCAGATGAGTGTCTCCGAGCAAGCACTCAGCTTCATTCTTCATCTCTCACCACTTCGTAAGCATCCACCACCTTTAAACTTTAGTTCACGCACAGAGAAATAAAGAAAAACAACACTTCTTTCCTAGCAAAAAAACTCATCGCTTTTCCATAGTTATAAACGTAAATCTCTGAATTGCGGTTAAAAACGAAACAAAAATCGTTAAATTAAAACCGTGCCACGGGAAACATTGATTGTTCTGTCCAGGAAGTCGGGGCTTTTAGCTGCAGAGGATGAAAACAAACAAAACAAAACGAAAAAAAAAAACACAAATGAAAAGCAAAACAAAACAGATACGTATATATATATAGATGAGGTCAGAGAGGATGGTGGAACTGTATCGCAGTGAATGGGATTCGGGTCAAACGATTTTCTCCTCTTTACCTCCGCATAGTAATGAGGTGGAGAGTATTTAATTGCAAACGCCACAAAAAAGGGAGAAACAAAGAAAAAAAACGGAAAGGTTGCCAGGATGAAGATGAAGAGAGAAAGAGAGAAAATAAGAGAAGAAAAAATATGTTTCCATCATGTCATACTCGATTAAGATTCCCGGAGTGCCGACGCGCCCTTTGTAGATGAACATTAGCCATAACACGAACGGAATTTTGTTCGCGTTTTTTTTTTTTATTTTCTTCTCTCGTTGTTGTTGTTGTTGCCTCTTCTATATTATTTTTCGTAAGGTACAAATTGCTGAAAGGGATTTATATACTCTTCATAATTACTGGGGGTTTAGGATATACGAGGAAACACGACGCAAGGTGAATGGAAAAACAACAGTTTGGAATACTTTTTCAAGTATTTTTAATTTCGACTTTGAATGTTTCCATCCATGCATTATTTACAGCTTTCCTGAAAGAACTGAAAATTCTGTATAGAAACATTAATTTTACATGATTTATCTATAAAAAATACAAATTTATAAATGAAATTTTAAGTTGAACAATGAAAATATCTTTATTACATTCGTGGTGATTTTGGAATAATTAATAAAAATGACATTCAAATTGTTAGATCTAAAGTTAATTAATGGCTGAGATATGCAGATTTTTCGATAAATTTGTTTAATTACTCGATAATTAAGTAAGCTAATTCAATGATTCAACATGCACATAAAAGAGCTGTCTAATGAGCATACTGATAAACTTGAAGAGTTCAGCTATAAGCAATCGAATTTGAAAATGCAGTGTCTTCACTTTTTATTTAATTGCTAATTAAGTGCATACGGTAATTAGATCATCTAAGATGAACATTAATGATAAACCTTTGACCTTTTTAATGAGTCTACTGGTGTGTTAATGCTATTTAATAAGCTTAAAAAAAAATGGCAAATGCAGTAGCTTTACATTTGATTTAATCACTCGTTAACCACAAACGCTAATTAGACCATAGAATATGCAATTTAATTATAAAACTTTGGACTCTATAATGAGTCAAATTTATGATATTTAACTATGTTATTTAATCAACTGTTAAATTGTTAGATTTAAAGTTAATTAATGGTTAAGATATTTAGATTTTTCGATAAATTTGTTTAATTACTCGATAATTAAGTAAGCTAATTCAATGATTCAACATGCACATTAAAGAACTGTCTAATGAGTATACTGACAAACTTGTAGAATTTACATACCTTCAGATATAAGCGATCAAATTTGAAAATGCAGTATTTTCACTTTTTATTTAATTGCTAATTAAGTGCATACGATAATTAGATCATCTAAGATGAACATTAATGATAAACCTTTGACCTTTTTAATGAGTCTACTGGTGTGTTTGTGCTGTTTACCTTCTTCCTTCAATAAGCTTTAAAAAAAATGTAAAATGCAGAATCTTTACATTTGATTTAATCACTCGTTAACCACCAACGCTAATTGGATCATCGAATATGCAATTTAATTATGAAACTTTGGCCTCTATAATGAGTCAAATGTATGATATTTAACTATGTTATTTAATCAACTGTTAAATTGTTAGATTTAAAGTTAATTAATGGCTGAGATATGTCAATTTTTCGATAAATTTTTAAACCTTCACATTTTGTCTAATGACTCGATAATTAAGTAAGCTAATTCAATGATTCAACATGCACATTAAAAAGCTGTCTAATGAGCATACTGACAAACTTGTAGAGTTCATATACCTTCAGCTATAAGCAATCGAATTTGAAAATGCAGTGTCTTCATTTTTTATTTAATTGCTAATTAAGTACATACGCTAATTAGATCATCTAAGATGAACATTAATGATTAACCTTTGACCTTTTTAATGAGTCTATTGGTGTGTTAGTGCTATTTACCTTCCTCCTTTAATAAGCTTTAAAAGAAATGGAAAATGCAGTACCTTTATATTTGATTTAATCACTCGTTAACCACAAGCGCTAATTAAATCATCGAATATGCAAATTAATTATAAAACTTTGGCCTTTATAATGAATCAAATTTATGATATTTAACTATGTTATTTAATCAACGGTTACATTCTTAGATTTAAAGTTAATTATTGGTTGAGATATGCAGATTTTTCGATAAATTTGTTTAATTACTCGATAATTAAGTAAGCTTATTCAATGATTCAACATGCACATTAAAGAGCTATCTAATGAGGATACTGACAAACTTGAAGAGTTCAGCTATAAGCAATCAAATTTGAAAATGCAGTGTCTTCACTTTTTATTTAATTGCTAATTAAGTGCATATGCTAATTAGATCATCTAAGATGAACATTAATGATAAACCTTTGACCTTTTTAATGAGTCTACTGGTGTGTTTGTGCTGTTTACCTTCCTCCTTTAATAAGCTTTAAAAGAAATGGAAAATGCAGTGTTTTTATATTTGATTTAATCACTCGTTAACCACAAACACTAATTAGAACATAGAATATGCAATTTAATTATAAAACTTTGGCTTCAATAATGATTCAAATGTATGATATTTAACTATGTTATTTAATCAACTGTTAAATTGTTAAATTTAAAGTTAATTAATGGCTGAGATATGTAGATTTTTCGATAAATTTTTAAACCTTCACATTTTGTTTAATTATACAATAATTAAGTAAGCTAATTCAATGATTCAACATGTACATTAAAGTGCTGTCTAATGAGCATACTGACAAACTTGTAGAGTTCAGCTATAAGCAATCAAATTTGAAAATGCAGTGTCTTCACTTTTTATTTAATTGCTAATTAAGTGCATACGATAATTAAATCATCTAAGATAAACATTAATAATAAACCTTTGGCCTTTTTAATGAGTCTACTGGTGTGTTTGTGCTATTTACCTTCCTTCTTTAATAATCTTTAAAAGAAATGGAAAATGCAGTGTCTTTATATTTCATTTAATCACTCATTAACCACAAATTTAATTATAAAACTTTGGCCTCTGTAATGAGTCAAATGTATGATATTTCACTATGTTATTTAATCAACTGTTAAATATAACATTTTTTAGTTCTTCACATTTCAATTTCAATAGTTTATACAAATTGAAAAAGATTTTACTAATATCAAAAGTCTTTTAAACTATACAATGTGATCATTATATTGTAGAAATATTGATTTTTTTTTAATAATATAATAAATATCTTAAAAAAAGATATGTTAAGTGCTATAAATTATGAAATGTAATTATAAATTTTTGATTTGAATGTTAGAAGTTAGTTTAGATTTGATTCGTATTGGTGATGTGCACAAATAAAGTTAGATGGTCGTTATAAACGGAATGCAGTCGGTATTTTCCACTTGCATGGTACTAAATATGGGGTGGATTCGAACGTCCGTGGAATCGTCTCATAAATTCGACACCGGTTCGACTAAACATATTGACAAATTGATCCCGAGATGGCAGATTGCCTAATAAACTTGTGTGCATGAGGCGGCGGGAGCGGCAGTCGATTTTACTTTGGCCCGCGTAAACTTTGAACGAGCTCCGAGATAACTTGGCTGTATCAAAACCAGGTACATCAATTTCAACTTCAACCGTCTGCGAAATCTTTTGATCGCCCGCACCAACGGATCTGACACCACCCACCAAATTACAAAAACCTGATCGTCCTTTATTTTATTTTTTTCAACTCTACATCCTTTGTTTCCAACGCACACTAACCAATCAGCACCAAATCCAGAACAATCATTTACTCAACTCTGTTCGAAAATAATTGTCCCATTTCACATACAAATTTGTCCATAAATCAGAGGATTTAACAGTGTTATTACAAAAGTTACGTAATTTCTATTCATTTTCACGTAATATTATCATTGTTTCTTGTGAACATTTTAAAGATATTGGCAAGTTGGATTCTCTTCTTAGTTTTTATATATTTATCAAAGAAAACTTGATCCATTTCTTTTCTATTTTTTCTATGATCTTCATTTTCCAAAATGATACAGTTATTTGCGGACAGAGGAAGTAATAACAATAATAATTTCTGTATTAATCAAAATATCGTTTGAACTTTAGTTGGACATTATTAACAATCGAAGCAATTACATAACAATTAATATAAAAGTATTGCAGCAAATTTCAAACAATAATATACGTATGCAGATATTGCGGTTAACAATGCAGAGTAAAATAGTTTAGTTTCAATATATTTCATCGGTGCTACAGGTTCGAATAATCGATGGGAATATCCAGTGAACAAACGAAACAATCGACAGGTAAAACATGTGCAATATGCAAACGTAATTTATGTTTGGTCAGTCCGGATTAAAATCGCAACACAAATAGCGGAGCGACCGGACTTTGAAAAGCAAATTCAGAATTCGGAGGAAGTGCGACGAGTATAGATTTGGAGTGGTTTTAGTGGAGAGTTAGAGAGAGAGAAGAGCCTTTCCGCATAATACATTGACCACTTAACCTTAATGAGTCGACGCTCAAATAATATGCAAATCTGGTTCAATCGGAATCAGAAATGTATTTAACATAATGAAACATTGCGTTTAGGTTCGAGTCAGGTTTCCTCTATGCTTGTACGTTTTTTTTTGAGGGTTTGAAATAGAGCAAACACCGCGGGAGCTTCAGACAATATCTTCTGAAGCACTGGGGATATATATCTGAAACGTCACGCAACCATGAATTAAACATCGTCAGCCGTTTATGCAAACCGACCTTTTTCCTGTGCCCTTCTCTCATCTTTAGCAAATAAATTAATCCGTAACCCTTTCTGAAAATTAAGCAATTCTATTAAGCGGACACATTTCGAATCGCGTATGCCATGAATATTCAGTGGATTCTATGCTTTTCCTCATCATCCGCAAAACACAACACACAAAAAAATAAAGACCGCTTTATTAATTCTTAAATAAACAAAGAAACGATTAGCCATAAAATTGTATTTACATTGGATTTAAGCAAGAGTTTAATATGAAAATTTAATACAAATCTTTATATAATTTTTTAAATAAAACTAAATTATTATTAATAACTTTTATGAAAGAAGATTAAAAAACTCAATTATAATATAACAACGTTTTATGAAGAAAATTGTTGATAAATTATTTATTGGTTACATAATGTGATCATAATTGGATTGAAATGGAGATAAGAAAGTTTCGTAATGAAACGAAAAAAAAATATCTTTTTTTTTTCTCATAGATACATATGATGGAACAAAAGAAAATTATTGATTTATTGACAGTTGAGAAATGTCAATCAATTCTACTGTGAGTGAAAACGTGTCTCTTTACGGATTTGAAGATTTATCCTAAATAAACGTAAATTAGCTTAAGAATTAACAAATGTAATATTTATTTTATTCAATTTAAACACTATCAACATTATCAAGTAAAAAAACTTATATAATTATGCAACTAGAGATGAAAATGTATGTAGGCAACTTACGTAACTAAACTAAAAATAATCGTCATAGTTACATAACAACGAAAACAAAATTATTTATTTATTGACAGTTGACAAATGTCAATCACTTCGACTGTGAGCGAAACCGTGTCTTGTTGTGGACTTTAAGGATTTGAAGATTTATACTGCATAAACGTAAATTATCTTAAGAATTAGCAAAATGTGTAACCAATATATTTTTTATTTTATTTCATTTTAACACTAATTATATAACTAGCAACGAAACATAACAACGAAAACAAAATTATTGATTTATTAACAGATGACAAATGTCAATCAATTCTACTGTGAGTGAAAACGTGTCTCGTTACGGATTTGAAGATTTATCTTAAATAAAAGTAAATTGTCTTAAGAATTAACAAATGTAATATTTATTTTATTCAATTTAAGCACTAATTATCAAGTAAAAAACTTGTATATAATTATGTAACTAGACATGAAAATGTGTGTTGGCAACTTACATAACAACGAAAACAAAATTATTTATTTATTGACAGTTGACAAATGTCAATCAATTCAATGTTTTGTTGTCAATTTTACGGATTTGAAGATTTATACTGAATAAACGTGAGTTATCTTAAGAATTAACAAAATGTGTAACCAATATATTTTATATTTTGTTTAATTTTAACATTAATTATCAAGTAAAAACACTTACATAATTTTGAAACTAGAGACGAAAATGTATATAACCAACTTACGTAACTAAACCAAAACCAATCGTCTTAGTTACATAACAACGAAAACAAAATTATTTATTTATTGACAGATGACAAATGTCAATCAATTCAACTGTGAGTGAAACCGAGTTTTATTGTGAACTTTACGGATTTGAAGATTTATACTAAATCAACGTGAGTTAATTAACAAAATGTGTAATCAATATATTTTTTATTATATTTAATTTTAACACTAATTAATTAAGTATAAAACTTACATAATTATGCAACTAGAGATGAAAATGAATTTATATTCGATTTAAACAAGAGTTTATTATGAAAATGTAATCTAATCAGAGATTATTATTAATACATACCAGTTTGTTTATATAATTTTTGAAATAAAACTATTTA
>NW_017096934.1:0-21535 GCF_001412225.1 Nicrophorus vespilloides
TGTCTAATCAATTTCTCTTCCGGTGGTTTGGGGGGAGGGGGTTTATGAGGGTTTCTTTTTTTTTTTTAATTATATTTCCGGGGGCACGCAGAAACCACGCAAAGTTTCGTATAATCTTCATCATTTTTAAGTTGTTTTAGTACCATTCAATAATACTTATCGTATAGTAAAATGTATGTATATATATTGGGTCGACGTTTCTTTTCTGTTTGCTGTAAATTACTTGTTTTTGGTGTTAATATGTTTTTTTGAAGACTTATATATAATCTCTTCATTCATTATTTGCGTTGGAAGCGATTCGCTCTTGGATCTTGTCCGTTGGTTTTTTACGACCGGAAGGAGGAGGAAGGTCGCCCACTTTTGCTTGTTGCGAATCGAAAACAAAAAAAAAAACCGACCGATGAACCCATCTTCGACACGTCTCTTTTTCTCTTTCATCATCGTCATCATCATCATCTAACAGTTCGCCTCCCAGGGTCAGCCTGAACTCTTAATAGACATTCCTTACAGATACACCAAAGATTTACTTAATAATTAATCTGCTACGTTTATCTTTTTGCTTTAAACACCGATTCATCATTAATTGTTAAGTTAAATGTAATAAACGCGAATTCTATTCTATTCTATCTATCATATCATCAACAATTTCTACTTTTCAAGCATTTATATATTATATTATTAGGTAAGAGAGGTAAGTGATATCTTATCATTATCATTACTAATAATAATGTGAATTAAAGAGGGTTGAGTCGATCGGAGATAAATGGTTGGAAGGAAAACGGTAACTGCACCGTAACCGAGATTCTTCCAAAGCAGATGCCTGCGCGAACCTCCTCAACAACCTCCTCGATCTGCTCCACTTCTCTTCCTCAGGAACAATCGCGTTAATCACTCACTCACACGTTCACATATAAGCTAACAACTAGTTCGGAAAACACGTCCATTAAATATGTTTGTTTTTTTTTATAATCAGATTAAATAGACATCCATATTATTAGATTATACCCTTAAGTAATATTATTTAAGCGACACACGTGTACATTTAACTTGCAAAGTCCCGCGGCTCTGCCCGGTTTCGATTGAATTTCGTGTGCATCATCATTGCACTGTTCTTTGTTTGTCAAGAAAGTAGTTGTTCGGCGGTCCGCGATCGATGGGCTCCGCTTCGGCCGAGGCTGCGTGAGGACCAAGGGCTCAGTATGGTCGGCACGCAGGTTCTTGCGACCAGGACGCGAGACCCATAGAAAGCGCGCGCGTTCCTCTTTTTCTTTCGAAGATGGAAATTCAATGGAGACCTGCCGGATTATTGCCCGCGGGAAACGATTCTGGGATGCGAACGCGCTTGGTCCAAACTCACCAAGCGCAGCATGCGTTTCGAGAGCGTCAGAGAAAGGGAGAGAGAGGAGAGGGTTCATCGCGATTCGATTGGGCAACGGAAAGAGTCATCATTCACCGTGGGGCTGCTTTCCGACAAAAAAAGAAAAACGGCGCAAGCTTCAAGAGCGAACCGGATGAGTTATTGTTGTTTTGGTTGCGTTTGAGTTATGTGTGTGTGCGTATTGTGTCCAATGGTTTTCTTTTACTGATAGTTGAGTGTTCGTGACTTTTGTTATACGGTTTCGGTTTTTTTTTCTGTTTGTTCATTTGCTTTTGCTTATAGAAACCCGAGAGTGGTATAAGTCTTCCTAAAGGAACCATCCACATTGCACTTTGTTTCCCTGCAAAGAGAATTTCATTCTTTTAGGCATATTTCTTTCTGGTGGCTGGTGCAAGTGCGGCTGGAAACAGGAAAACTAAATCTACTTCCATGTGGGGTGTTTTTTTTTTGGTCTGAATCAAGAGAACAAACGAAAATTGAGTGGGTTTGCAAATGTGTACGAGAGTTGAGACGTAACGTATGCGGCGCGCGTTACTTGCATTTCATTTTGGGAGCGTTTTTTGAGATTGTGAAAAATTTAGGTTTGTGAATGGAAGTAGATCCGAACCGAGTGCAACTTACTCGTCCTCCCAGGGGCAAACGTCGTTGCTCTTGGCCTCTTCCGATAGGAAGTTAGGCTCCGGCGGAAGTTCGCTGATGGGAGACTCGCTGTCCGGTTCGGCGAGCGGCGCCAATGCTAAACGGCTGATGACGACCTCCGGCTCCGTCCTCCGCTTATGATCCTGTTCCTCGTCCTCCTCCTCCTCTACCATCGCCGCGGACAGCCGCTCTTCCATGGGCTTCTCGTCTTCGGCGCCGTCAACTTTGGGGTCGACGACGTCTGCACCTGCCTCCTGCAGAACGTCGCCATCGTCCGTCGCGGAACTAACACTGATGGTCGGAGCGTTCGCGGCGCCGGCCACCGAGAGGCTCTTCCTGAATGTTCTGCAAATCTCCTCACTCTTATTGTCAACATCACTTTTGTTGGGAACCGGTGGCGTTGGCGTCGGCGCCGGTGTCGGCGTCGGCACCTTCGACACCTCCTCGAAGATCTTCCTGTCAATCGGTACGGACACCGATGCTCTTCTCGGCTCTATGCAACACACCGCGGACAACTTCCTGCTGCTCTTGCCGCCGTCCATCGTGCTTTGCTGCGGCAGATGTCCTGCCTTCTTCACCTTGGGATCCGTCACCTCGGCGGCCACCTGAACGGCAACGCAGATGTCCGAGGCAGAACTGCCCGAGTCCATTTGGGTCGAGTTCTTCCTGGACCTCGGCTCCGGACCGTGCGCCTCCCATGGACAAACGTCCTCCGAAGTCGACGCTCCGGATGTCACAGCAATACCGGGCTTCTTCACCCTACCAAAATAGAACGGACATGTTAGAATCGTACAAGCAATAATTATAACCGCATCAAAACCAACAAAACAATACACACATATATACACCAATTCTACGTTCCAAGTCATATGCATGTTACCGTGAAAATGGAGCAGAAACTTTAACCATTATCTTTCACAGTAACAATCTCATTCTTCTCTTTTACCAGTGCAACAGAGAAATTAAACTCAAAAGTGCAAATCGGACATAAACTATAAGATACACACCGGGACTCGATAACATTTCTAAAGGTCTTAAAATGACCATTGAATGAACATTGTCAAGCTCAAGTGTATGTATAGTACATTATATACAGTTCCTCTTCTTCCAAACTCCAAAAAAAACTGACCAATAAAGTAGGTGCAGGAAATCAATGTTAAAGATTCAGAAAGCTTTCTTTAAAAAAAGGTTCAAACAAAACAGTGGTTCGCAGGCTTAGTTTGGAGAAGCGACACACTTTATTAGTTCGCTACAACCGATTTCGCTGTTCTTGCACACTTCGCTTTCACAAAATATACATTTTTCTATAAGTATGATTGAAGATAATGCATATTTCATAGAAATATCATGAAGCTTGCGAAGCATTATTTGATAATGTGTAACGAGCTAATAACGAGTAAATGGGTATATAAAAAGAGAGTTAGAGCAAAACAACCAAACCCCGACGGGCAACAATTTCAAAGAAGGGTGAGCCGGTTCATACAATCATGGAGGAGTTCTTCTGCATGCAAGGACTACATCGATCAAATAAGCCTGAAAATTTGTGTGTTTGTGTGGGTATCTCGTTCCAAATACAAATGGATTGGATTATTCGGCAGAGATAGTAAAAGGGCTGGAAATTGGCAGATATTACAAGAGATAGAGGAAAGAAAGATAGAAAGATTCTTGCGTAGAAGGCAACAAACATGAATACAACACCAATTGTTACAACACCTAGAATTGGAAATAATGAAATTAAGAGAAAAAATGTAAAACATCCAGATCAAACAAATAAAGGGGTACAATCATCCGTTGCTCAATACATATACAATATACATATAGATAGATAGATACAAGGTAATAAGTATAAATAAGAAAGCACAGCTGACACGGACTTACGGTGAATGAGTCATGGCAGTCGTGGATGTCCTGGACTTGCCAGGTAGGTCGCCCCTGAAAGTCAAGCACGAAACTCGTTCTAGCTACGCCCAAAACAAAAATAAAGGGAACAAAAAAAAAGGACGAAACGTAAAATAAACGACAACGACATTGACAACAGCAAACGAAGAACATAAAAACTGCTTTCTGTATTTTGATGTTGAGTATCGCGACCGAAACCGTGTATTTGCTCTTTTTCGAGATTTTAAGATGTCGTGGTGGGTGATACACACAGAGAGAGAGAGAGAGATAGTAAAAGAGATAAAAAGAGCTTTTAACAGAAAATGTAACATCGAATGAAAGCGGAGCGCCATGCCTCGTGCATCCTAAGATGACATATGACTTTGATTCCGAGCGATTCGGAGTTGATGACCGTACGATGGAGATGCGAGCGAGCGAGCGTTTTCGGTTTCGTTTTTTTTCTTCTTCTTTTTTCTTTCATTTCTCTCTCTTTTTGTATTCTGTTACCTGTAGGGGATGTCGCTCAGATTGCTCTGCGAATGGGAGTGAGGTACCCGATTGTCGCCTCCCCGTACACCGGAAACTGCCAGTTCGTGGGCGGAACCGGAAAGACTTCGGTCGCTGCCCCGGCGCTTCGAAAGGGCCCCGGTGCTGATACCGCACGGCTGCGATGATTGCTGCTGCTGCTGCAGCAGTGCCGGATTTGGAGCGCTGCTCGTCGAGGTCTTCTTCTTTTGCTGGCCAAATCCGAAGAATCTGCAAAAACATATTATATAATAATTGGACAAACAAACAAACAAGAACTGAAATAACTTGATGTGATCTTTAGGATGAATACACCAGTTAATAATAATAGATGAAATGAATTGAAAATTCTACCGTTTCTTCGTCGTCGGTTGTATTCCGACTGCGAGGAGATTCTTGTAGTGTTCGGATCGTATGAATCTCGGATAGCAATCCTTTTTCAGCAGTAAGGTGTAGACGTGATCTTGGGCCGAGTCGAACGTAAATCGGCTGGGACTCCTCATCTCCTGGTGAACGCGTTCCATTGTCTTGCCATCAATGTTGATCTCGCAGGGTGCACCTGGAGCCAGAAACTCTCTGTAAACAAAAACAGAATTACAAAATCGGTTCGTATTGGATGTGGCTGGTAATATTGACGTACTCGAATATCTCGTTCACTTTTCGTTGTATCTGAGACTGGGCGGACCTCCTGAGATCGTTCACGGCCATCCAGAAACGGATGTTCTCGTGGCTGTATTCCTTTCGCAGATAGTTGGTGAACTCCTGCAGACCGGTCGGATCAGATACGAGCTCCTCCATGGACAGACCCCATCGCTTGACGCGCTTCTCCGTCGGAATTTCGACGCTAGAAAAGCACGAACCAAATGCAGACCGATTTCGCAACAAGGAACATTTTCAAAATGTTGAATATGGCAACACTCACAGTGGACTGTTGAGTTGCCAGTAGGTGAGGTCCTCGCTGACCCAAGGATTTGAAGGCTGAGTTCCGGAGATGATCGGATCGTACTCGGAATACGTTTCCACGTACTGAACCATACTCTCCAGAGCCTGCGACACCTTGACGCGGGTCCTCGATAAACTGGCTTTCAATATATCCACCTAAAATATAAATAGTTATGATTATTGATTCAATTGCTTCAATATTATCATTATTATTATTATCACCTCTCGTTTTCCATCCTCGACGGTGCGTTTCTTGGTCCGATTTCCGTTGCGGCTTCGCGGCGGAACTGGACACTGCTCCAACGAGCTGATCTGTCCTGGAGGCGGCCGATGGATGCGCCAGTACGCCCTCTCCTGAGAGTCGCTGATGATCTTTTCGCCCTTCTTCAGTACCTTTCCCAACTTTACCTAGCAAAATGCAACCAACTGTACTCTTCACAACGACATCGCATTGCACCAACCGCATACCAAACACAGGCAAAAACAAACAACAATAGCAACAGCGACAGCAGCAGCAGCAGAAAACGTCCATGAAGAAAGAAACTAACCGGTGATATCAATCTGACGTTGCGGCACAGCCTCTTCAGAGCCTTCACCATTTTCGGATCCGCGAAAAAGCCAATAACGCAGGCGAACGTGTCGATAAGGAAGAGCGAAAACGGAGCAAAAGTATCGAGGATAAGACTCTCTCTTCCCCCTTGACGCGTTCAGCTCTCCTTCTTATCGCATCCAAACATGCATTCGCTTATCGCAATCTACTTATTTTTTTTTTTTCGTTCCCTCTTGGAAGATACGCGAAGGCAATAACCAACATACATCGATGGGTATTGAATTAAGGAGGACGCTAATGAGAAGGAGAAAATGCGCTTCAATTTCTGATAGGGTGAAAAAAGGAGCATTATATTAATATATACAGATGAAGTAATACGTATTTCGATGTCTTTTGTATAGAGAAATGAATGCGAGAGCCTCTTTCCTAGGAAAACCGAATGGAGAAGAGAAGATAAGGGTCCGAGAGAAGAAGGTTTCAATCGGATGCTTTTGTGCAAAAGACATTGTCAGCGGATATCCATCCCTTCGTATATTTCTTTGGAAATCTTCAGTCCCGCTCAATTTATGTTGTAGGTGTGTGAGTGAGTGAATGTTCGGAAGGGCCGTATTGACGTTGAGAAGGTCCACGACGTCTGTCCGATCTCCATTACTTTAATGGGAAAGTCCATTGGGATTCTGTCAGTTTAAGATGAGGTCGGTCGGGTGAATAAATGGACGTAGAGATAATGAAACAAAAAAAAAAGGAGAAGGAGGAGGAGGAAAGGGAAGAGAGGGTTGTAGTTTTCAGCGGTGGGACGATAAAATTGGTGCGAATATATATAGATGTATATTGAGAGGGCGGGAGGAAGGGAGGTAGGCAGTGGGTCGTGCAATTGATTTGATGGTTTCGCGGTGTACATGTTGCCGAGGGAACAGAACAGAGAGGAGGAAAACATTCATTAGAGACCACCTCCCTGTGCCCTCGCCGCCCCGCATCACAAACAGACATCGCCTCCGAGAAAATCAATAATTCGAGAGGGGTGGAAAAGTACGGGCCAAACAAATACCGGACGCACGTACTACGGAATGTGAAAACAACGGGGAGAAAGAAAGAAAGAAAGAAACGGGAACTGATTGATGCCAATTAATAAACACCGCTGTTGTTGTTTCCAACCATCCGAAGTTGTCCATCCACTCTACCACCAATGCAGATCATTTACAATTGAATCACGCTTGGACACGCTAAGATTTGTAATCTGTTCATCATGCACATTCTACAAACAAACACACACACACACAAACAAAGCAAGCAAAGAGGTAGAGCAGCAGTAGCATTCCGTCCGTCCCGTCAAGATCTCACCTGTTCCTCAGCTTGAATAGTGATGAAATCCCATTTGTTTGCGAGATTCTTTCGCAGATTGCCCAGTGTCTCCAGCTCGTGGTCGTCCAAGGCGTGTCTTTGCTTGTTGCGCATCGAACGTTTCGAAAGGTAAACGGCGTAGTCGATGTTGTCGGGGGCTTTGTTCGCGTAGGGCCAATAATACGGGGACTACAAAAAAAAAAAACGAAGATAAAATTATAAGAAAAAAGTGGTAATCACTGAGTGCAGATATTACCTGGAAGCGGTAGAGAGAGCTATCATCTTTGACGACGAGGTTCTTCGAGTCGCTGACGGGAAAGAAGTAGCCGTACTGACATAATTGATTGGCCAAGTTCAGAGCCTCTGCAGAACAAACACACATAAGTATTGCAACAAGTACGGGCGGCAAATAGGAGAAACCCTTTTCATCTGATATACAAAAGAACAAATAATTGATATACAAAAAGAATCTACTCGATGAATTCAAACCTAATTTTCTTAATGAATTTAAATGAAATTTTAAACTAAGAACCTGGAAATTGTTATTAGCATATTTGTATGTGTTTAATTAAAGTTGTATGTAAATATAATAGAATTGTTTTGACCTACTTTAACGAAAAAAAGATATAAAATTACGTACATTAAAGAGTAGTTAAAGTATTAATCTTACCAGATTCTTCAATGCTGAGTCTCTCCATGAGCCATTCAATTAAGTCGTAACCTAAAGACGCGAGAGGGCGAATTAGTCATTTCGGTACTTCATATCGAGTAACCCAAGAAACAAAAACAAAAAAAAAGTATAAAATAATATAAAAAAAAAGTGAAGCGTAAATTGCAAAAGAACAAAAGAGAAATTACTGGCTCGACGACAATTGCGCAGGATGGAAAAATGGGTAGAGAGAGGAACAAAGGCAGTTAAATAATACCGAGGCGGATGGAAAATGAAAATGAAAGAAACGAAACAAAACAAAAAAAATAGAGGACGTGAGAGGTATAGAGAAAGGAACAAATGAATGAATGCGGAACGGGATTGGAATTGCAAGGGAACGAAGGGGGTGGTGGTGGTGGTCGAACAATCGTCGGGATTGTTGTTGGTCCGAGTCGAAGAGTCGGTTGGGAAAACGTATCAGTTCCGTGCGAAATACACATTTAGTGCATTGAAATTGGCCTGGAATCGATTAACGCCCCAATTCAACCCTTCTGCAACACCTCCTTTCCCCTCTCTCTGTTACTCTCTCGCCTGTAGCGAGCGATGCTCACTTTGCATCGCGAAGGCTTTGGAATGGAGTGGATGAAGAGGAGGTGGAGGAGACAGGAGGAGCAAAGGGATCGAGATGAGGTCTCTTCGATCGAAGGAGGCTCGCAAACAATAGTGAATGTGTGTGTGTGTGTGCAACGTGAAATGTTTAAGCGAATTCCACGAACCGACGAAGAGGAGAGAGAGAGAGAGAGAGAGGCCGGCCTTCCAACTATTTCCATAGAGCGAAACTTTTCTTTGATGCCGGAAGGACCGGGAATATCCAGCTGACGCGTCCCAAATTCACGCCCACGCACACTGCAACCTCGAAAGTTCGACTTGCATCATGACTCAACAATATTAATTGGAATATTTTAGGATCAACCCTTTCGTGGAGATCATCTTCACAATTAAACTTTTGCGTAGTTGCAGTAATCAATTAAAAAAAAAGAAGACATGACATAATAGACTTTGAAATTGGTTCAATCAATAGAGTCGACAAAAAAAAAGAGAAGTTATGATGGTAACCGATGAAACGCAAATTGTCGTTTATTTATTACACACACACAAAACACCCGGCGCCGCCACCCTTCAATCATCATCATCATTCGCATATCGATTGCGTTATTAAATTTTTTTTTTGGGGCCGCTCCTCATCTACCTTCTAATTATATCCCCCCAAAAAACAAAAAGAGTAGATCAATCGACTTAATTAAAAACGTCGTCAATTATCGTCGCGGAGGAACGAAAGGGAAGAAAGAAAGGGATGAAGCCGATCGGAAAATTGTGAAATTGCTTCTCCACCCATCATCATTATTATTATTATTACGAGTGCACTTTTCCTGAGAAATAGAAATCGAGAAAAGAGAAGAAAATAATAATTGAAAGAGCGCATTTTCGCGAAATTGAAGCTCAATGCCTGCACGTAGCACAAATTTCATCCTCCAATCGGACTTGCTACGTATTGCCCTATTCAATAATGTAACTCTGCGATTGAATCTGAAGATTATCGAATCAACACTGCTGATATCTCAATTACACTATCTATCTTATTAATAATAGATAAAGTAATATATCGATTCATTTATAATGAATAAAGATAGACGCTAAGAGAATTTGGAAAGGTGTAGTGTAATGGATAATGGATAGTCAAGGATAATTGAAACCATCCAAAACTATTAACTTAATTTACAAAAAAAGATGCATGCATTAGAACTCTTGCTATTCCTTATCTATTCTAACAGAGCCAGTTGTAATTAGTTACGTAAACTAAATAATAAACGAAAATAGAACGCAAAACGTAAAACACGAAAAATAACATCGATCTATATTTTATATACACATGGTGTACCTAGGTGAAGTCTATGATGAGCTTGGTGACTCTTACCCATGAAGGCCGAAGGGATAGATGTTAGGAAGAGTTTCTGACTTCTTACCGGCACCCCGTTCTCGGCGTCCTGCATCTCCCGCACCAGCCCCTCCATCTGCAACAACAACAACAACAAAATTAACAACGAAACAAAACCTACGACGCAAATGCTTTTAGCGCGCGAGCACTCAAATGCGCAACGAAATGAAACTATCCGGGATTGCTCTTCGAAAGTGCAATCCGGATTGGCTGTGATTAGATTTTCTTCGAAGACATCGAAGCTTTTATCATCCATTGCAAAATAAAATAGTATCGTACAATAAATACATCAATGAAGACGTTCTTGCAATTCGCATTTCGTTAGTATCTAAGAAAATTAAATAATTACATTCTTAATTCCTTAATTCATTACTCGACGGTTTAATCAGTACGTTCTTGCGATTGGCAGATTTGCATGCTTGCTTCATTACTTCCTATGGTAATTCATCGATGCAAATCGTTGACAGTTAATTTCTCGCAATCAAGACGAAGCTATTGTGCATTCCAGGTACGTAAAGTGTGTAGTGGTGATAGAGTGAGCGCTGGGGCTCCCATCAAAGAGACGTACGCAACGAGCGGGCGTGAGGGAATGTCAATATAGTAGGTGTGGAAAAGTCAACATCGACCCTCCTCCACCTGATGATTATACTAGAGAGAGAGAGAGGGGAACATGGAGAGAGAGTGTGTCTCCCGAGAATTACCATCAACGGTTCAATTAAGTTGGAATGTTAAGCGAGTAAGTTACGATGAAAACGTGTATTTGCTTATTTGAAATATAGAATGCAAGGATTATATAATAAATGCAAATCTAAAACTAGTAAGCTATAGATTATGCAATCAAATCCCCCAGAGAATTACTACTAACTCTAGTATAAAATGTCATCTGTCATGTTTGTGTCAGTCAGTGCACAAACGGTTATAAAGCGTTCGCATCATTACGAAACGAATGCCATTTCCACGATTATATTAAGTGCGCAGCGATGCGAGAGATTCCGTTTTACTAACTGATGTACCCTCTATTTCGCGTCGGAAGGCCATCGATTTATAGGCGAATAATTTACGTTGTGAGCGCTGGAGCTCGTCCTCGCAAGAATTAAAGTGGAAGTTTAGGACAGCGAATTTGCCCTTCGGGAGGAATTTCGAATGCGAGGAAGGAGGCGAGACGGACTCATCTCTAGAAGGATAGAGAGAGTGAGAGAGAGAGAATATCAAAAGAAGAAGGCCGTCGGTTTCAATCGATAGAAGGAGGACGACGTCGGTGTTAGAGGCCAAACCCGTTTCGGGCACACACACACACTCAGCGCAAAACCAAACACACGCCGCCTTTGAAGTCGTCCGAATCCCAATATAAATGTATACCGAATCTGCATACTGTTTGTGCAACACGCCGATCCAGAGATGCACACACCTATCTCAAACAAACATTCAAGGATGAAACGAGCGATTTCAGGTGCAACGATTCCACGATTCTCAATCATTCATTCATCCTCTCAAACCCGTTAACTCTCTTTTTCCAGACTATAACTTAGTTCGCTAATTAGTGACGGACGGGATATTATTAATTAATCTCCCTTGAGGAGGGCGATTATCACGAAACTCTTCCATCCAAAAACTTTCCCGCTGGCAAATTAATAATTATCGCATCAACTTTTCCATTGTTCCCATTTATTTTTTTTTCAATTTTCTCCAAAAAAAGCAGAACGAAATTAGTCGCGAATCTATGGAAACGGGTGGTAGACGAAGCGTAAATCTTATACAATGCTAATCGATGAACCTCTCGGAGCGTACGCTAATTGAGATTTTTATGCGGAAATTTCATCCACTTAAGGTCGCATCAATTTCAATCACAACTTGATCATGCATATCAATATTCATTTAATAAATTTCAACTAAGACTTATACAATACACATTAAATGTTTCATTTTTTTTTTAGTAGGAAGTAAAGAAGCTGTGATTAAGTAACGATACAAGTTTATATTATATTAAGCATGTAGTAAATATAATAAAGTTTTAAGGATGAGTCATAAAGAGATTTAACGATGCTGAAATATAATAATATTAACGACACTCGCACTTGCATTGACCTTAGCCAAGTACAGTGAAAGACCTCATTTCTGTTATAAAATTATTTTGTAACAAGTGTAATATTTACTACGTCCTTGATGATAATAGCATGGAAAATACATTATATAATGCAAGGATTTTCGTATTTTGTAAGATCATAAACGTTCATTAATTTCAATTAGTTTATAAGCTGTTATTAGTATTTCTCAAAGTAAACAATAAATTTGACGTGTAATTTCGAACTGGGATCACAACTAGTCGGAAAGTGCACAGGTAAATGTCAAGTGTGACAAACTTGTTCGCCCAACTGTTTATCGCCTTATTGTAACTTTGATTCAAGATCAATAGCAAAAGCAAATTCAATTAACGAACTTAACGCCAAGTTGCATTCAATGATCAAACAGATTTACGGAAATTCCGTTTCCGATTAAACCCACCTTCCTGCGATGTTTATAGATAGAATAGTTCAAGTTTCTAAATATTCAATGTTTCAATTGAAATATTCATATTAATTGTATATAAATATCTTTTTTATGATGCGATTTCTATACTAAATAGAATGAAGCAAAACGAGAGATTTTAGACTAAAAAAAATGTAATTCTCGCTTAAGGGTAGGAGGACTGACATTAATTTGATGATGCGAGCGCGTTTTGAAACCTTTTGGGAACGAAAGGAGAGAGAATTTCCGTTTCTCTCCACTTTTTTTTTTCTCCCCTTTTTAATTAAAACTCAGCAGCGAGCGCGTAAACTGAGCGAGGGGACGAACTCTGCGATGTCGAAATTAATAACATCACCATTTCCACCCTCCGCTGTGGATTTTATTTTCAAGTTACATTTTTAGCTAACATTTCGTGTGGGGGTGTGTGTGTGTGTTTATTAGACTCTCCTCGTGTTGTCTGCATTCGTGTGTGCATTCTCTGCTTTGTACGCGAAAACGTGACTGCGAAATTCGCTGCATTATGTACAACGTGTCTTTGTACTGGAATGCAAACGTTATTTCGGTTTATTTTTTAATTTAAGCTGAAATAACAAAAGATGTTTCAAGCTATTTTTTAAATCAAATATAATATAATAGATAGACGGCAAAGAAACTAGCATTAGAATCCAACTAATTTGTGTCTTACATTGGTAAACGCATAAAGAGCAGTGATTGTTCGCGAATAATCCGTATGCAATCAATTTCAAGATTTTATTATTGAATGATGCCCATTAAATCTCGAAGTAAACGACGTATCGAATGGGCCATAAAGAAGAGAAGTGTCTCTATTTTCCATTTAAGCGTGAACTCATTCATTTTTGATAGGAATTAATAATAATGGCTGAACGTAAATCTCCGTTCGCTCAAGTATCCAAACAAAAGGGTATGAAATCGTTGTTTGTATAAATTTGATTTATAAAAAGCAAAAAGCGTGAATATGCGCAATTAACTCAGTTCCATCGCCGACTGCGATCGATGTCAATAATAATAATAACAATAACCCGTCGCTTCCACCGCCTACTGTAAACAACTAATTGCACGCGAAATCAAATGTTGCTGCTGCTGCTTTTTTTTATTTTAAATAACGCGCGTTGCACGATACGGTTTTGATTGCAGTTTCGTAATCCAAATTAATTGAAACCTGTTTTTCACTTTGTTATGCAATGTTTTTAAATACGTTGCGTATTGAAAGGGTTGAATGCGTTTTAATTGCATATTCAATTTTCAGTAAAAACTAAATGGACCCCAGGGAATGTACAACTACAGCCGGCTGCTGCACTGGCTCTCTTTTTAAGGGGCTTCCAAGAGAATCAAGTCGACGAGGAAAGCAGCAACAGGTTTTCCTAAATAATAACGCGAACATTTTCCGCACCTGCTGCTGCTGCAAAAAAATGAAACGAAACGATCGAATCGATACGCAGAGTTGTTATATTTATGTGATTGTTGTTGACGCAATAGGGAAAAGGAACGTTGATTTTTAAAAGGTGTGTGTTGTTTTTCGTTGGAATCATTTTGCAGACGGAGAGTGCGCGAGACCGGGACGCGATAATGAAATCCCGGCCTCGAGGTGCATTTACGTGCGAATAAATGGACGACGTCGGAGGCAATTACATTTCACGTTCCCCACCGCGCGATTTAATTAGACTAATTTCCATTTAAAACGCGAAATTCAATCACGCTCTCAGGTCTTTCGCCAAAGCGCGTATTTATTTATATCGCATCGTAACGAAATAATTAACATTTAGTATAAATTTTATATGATGATGATTATTTCCTCCGTTACATACCAAAGCCTCACATTCACCCTTCCCTCTATCGATGGGAATTTAATAAAAGGATTTGGCGCGCGCGAGTTGAGCGAAATTCCGAGAGATCAGGCGGCGGATTTCTTGGAAGATGATCAGTTTTGGAAGAAAATGGAGAAGAAAGGAAGTGAAGATGGATCGGAATGCGTAATGGATCGCGCCGAGGGCGATGCAATTAGAGTGCATATGAAACGTGCAATTAATATAAATTGTCCCGATAATTTCGAAACCATTCCATTCCCCCCTTTCCCGTGTCCATCACTCTTACTTGAAGAGGCTTGAAGAAATACGAAGAGGCGGTTTTCCCGGATGGCGGCAACACTGCTTGGAAGGCGAGAACAGCAGCAGCAGAACGACGAGGCCCTGGGACGATCGATATTGCGATTACATCAGTTATATATATATATATACATATATATATATTACTATATATATATGTATATACCAAGCAAAGCTTTCTGGGATCCGCGCATCTGCCGCCACCGCCCTCCGCAACCCGGCGCATCCACCACCGAAAATCCGACACCCATCTCCTTCCTCTCTCTCTCTCCACCGAAGGACGGATACATTCCAGCATCCGTCCATCCAACATTTGCCTTGAACATGTGATAGATTTCCTCACGTGGACTGTTTCGAAACTTGCACGCCACAATATATTTTCGATCAAGCGACAATGAAATAACGTAATGAATGAATAATTAATTGCTTCTAATAAAAAAGAAACAACGCAACTTAATTTGCAATATCGAAGATTTATACAAAAACAAAGCTTTGAGGCAACGAAAAGGGTAAACTAATATTATGATCGTTACGAGTTTTTACTTTATTTTTCAATCATCGCAGCGAACGCAACGCAACGCTCGCTGCTCTGCAGATTAAAAGCGAAAACTAATTAGTAAACTAAACAAGTGGGGCAGTTCCAACGGACCGTGTTTGTACACTTTAGATGTAGTATATGTATGTGTGTGCGAGACCGAAATTTCCATCGAATTATTTATTGCCACTGCAGGTCTTTCTCTCTCTCATACTTTTTATGTTTTCCGCTTGCTGTTTTCAGCGTCCAGTTACAAACTAGATTATTCACCGAACAAATATGCGACGTTGTTTTTCATTTCCCTCCGGAACGGCGAAATTCGTTCCGACGATGAACAACAAAAAAAAACAATATTTCGTCCGTCCGGTCGAATGCAGTACAGAAAAGGTAATTATTTCGACCTCCCTGCATCCTATTTTAGTACTTCACTAGAAACTTTACAACAAAGTTTATAATTATTAAACTAAGCGTCATTATCTATAAAAAAAACTGATATTAAAGGAGGAACACTAATAAATGAAAAGGTGACGTTAAATTGCATTCGATCGGAGTTGACGTGAGTTATGCGATACACAAGATGTTATTGATGATGGTCGTAAACACCTGATGCAGAAGTCTGCACACAAATCAGTGGGAAACAAGCGAAGCACGTGCTATTGAGGACAGTCCGGTCAATCAATCGATTTAGTGCGATTAGCACGAACGCGTGTTTGCGATGTGTTTTGAAATTCAGTCCTAAAAGAATTACTGGAATTGAACGATATTGCGGTTGAATCAAATGATAGCTAAATAGTATTGTTATTATTGTCGGTGTAAAATCAGGTTGACGTAATTTTATTCACGCAGCACGGATTGAAGATTCAATTACTCGCGGAAAAGCTTGTGCGGCTTCAAGTAGTAGCAATAGCTTTCCATCTGCACAAATCCCATAATCGTATTACCACAATATTGGGAGAGAGCGAAGTAGTAGTAGTATTTATACAAAGATATATATATATAAGGACATATTCGTCCTTTCGTCGAATTGTGAATTTCCAACATCCGAATGGAATTAAGGACCAGATCCGATTGGCATTTCAGAAAATGGAACGATGACGTGGGAGAGAAGTTCAAGTGAATTGAAGAGAGAGAGAGCAAAAAAGAAACAGATGAAATTGCAAGAGCAACTTGATTACTATTCGAGGGGATAACAAGTGGAAATTGGTAGTGAAATTTTCAGGAGCGCAGGAAATGAAGACTCGGCGATGCAGGAAATGGAGGGTTGATGCGTGCCAAAAACGGCCGCCCAATCACGATAATTGCATAATATCTCTGACGCCGTTTCCTGTTTCCACCCTCTCCCCTTTTGTGTGTGTTCGCGAGTTTTATGTTCTTTATTATTACGTTGGTAAATCTAAAAATTAAACGATGAAAATTCCGTTAAAACATGGGAAGAAATAAAAATAGGGAAATGGTCGATACCGGTTTTGTAAGTAAACATTCATAATGCATCGACGAACGAACGAACGATGTATCGACTGGCAATTATCCAGAGACCGGGACTATTATAGCTTTAAATTCTTTATCCCCCTCGCTTTTGGTATATTGTACGCGAAGTGAACGAAACTTGCTGCCCTTTCCATGCGACAGCATTAAAAATGCACATCACAGAATTAACCGTAATCCATATCGTTCCCAATCACAATAATTACGATCAAACAATTATATTGAAATGAAGACCGTGAAGATGTTGAAAGTCTCTAAAAGCAAGCGGCAACAAATAATAATGTTGCAAACTAATTTAGCAGAGAGTGAAATTGTCAATGCTGATTTTCCTGAATAATATCGGAAACTGTGAGAGGATACGTTTCAAAGAAACGAATTGGTGGAATGGATGTGATTTGCAGAGACTCTTTGAAGTCTTTCGGGGAGTGGTGGACGTGGTGATAATGGGAAGAGGTGGACAAAAATGTACGGTTCATTTATCAAAAGGATAGATGGCGCATCACCATCGGAATGGTGCACTGTTTCTTGTTTGTTTTTTTTTCTCTGCACGTTATTTGCATGTTATCCTCGGGCAAAATATGACGAGAATAGAAGCATAACATAACAAACGAACAACAACAGCAGTAGCTGCAGCAACGGAGACGAATTGAAGAGGGGTGGAATACGGGAATGTTTTGTTGCGCTTCTTTAGTGAATGCAATGTATATGCAACGTGATCGCAAGGGAGGTTCTGCAAAGAGGTGGCAATTACAGCGGTAACTGGTCAGGTGGGAATTGATGAATGATTGATGAATCGTTCAACGGGGATATCCCCCATAACATCATCATCACCATTATAATTACGAAACGAAACAATAATTACGAAGAAAAAAAAGGAGTTAAACGTTCGCTCCATTTAGATGGATATGGATAAGCGAACGTTGCAATGCCTCGATTTTGTTATTGTTATTGTAGTAATAGATGTAAGTAGATACGCGATGTCGTGTGATAAAGCTAATTCTTCCTATACAATCAATATCAAATTAAACGTGTCTTTGTGATAATATATTCGTACAATCACCTCACTAATAAGTAGCTTAAATATATAGAAAACTAAAGTCCAACTTATACGAATGTACTCCAATCAGATGTATTTCAATCGGAATTAGGAAATAGTTATGAGAAGGAAGCCGTAAATAGCTCGCATATTACACACGCTCGCTTCTCTTTCAAAAAGCCCTCATCTTCTCTCCAAGGCGATGAATAGGACCGAAAAGGCAATCATGAATAGGAAGCAGCACGTTTCAATATGCATAGAAAGTGTGTGTGTCCATGCCTACAAAAAAAAGTAAATACATGCACAGAAAGAGAGACTCATTTTGGAGCGGAAAGAGTTTTTTTTTTCTGGAACCTTTTCATTCCCGTTTTGTCGCATAATCACAAAACAGTCGACTTCAATAATGAATGATCAACGTACGTGGGGAAAACACGCAAAGCTAAATATTTGATAGGGAAACGGCGATTCTGGGAACGTCTCGTTCCGCCGAAAGACAATAATTACGCGATGCAATATTCATACGAATTTCGCGTGAACGTTTCAACGATTTTCAATCAACATAGTTGAATTGCTTACAATAATATACACATAATGAAAAGGAAAACAATCCTGCAAGAAATCCATTATTACACGATCGATATTGCGCCTTCGGGAGATTCGAATTAAACTTACGAAGATCCCTCTCATCTGCTAAGTGTCCCTCGGGCCGTACAACTTCATCCATTTAGACTCTTTCAAGTTCGCACTGCATTGCTTTTTCTAACGAGTTTGTTAAAAAAAGGAAAACCTTAGTTCCTGTTGTTGTCCATCGTGAATATATTAGAGGATACGAAAAGTTATAAATAACTTTATATTTAGTTTACGGTCGGAGATTATTACGTTGCGACTGTTCGAAACTTTGATTGCGAAAACTAGGTAAACAACTTAACGAATATCCCAAATGCGGGACATACGAGACCTCGGAAACAAACAGCACACGACGGCTGCGAGGAAAACAAGAGTCTATTCCCGTCCGTCGTTTGTTTGGCTCTGCGAAATGTGTGTTGTGGACGTTCGCTTCAACACATTCATTTCTTTCAGTTTCGCCTATTGTCTTTGATGTACACTCGCTGCTGCGCGAGGAAAATTTCCAATTAAACCGTGTAATGATGATGATGATGATGATAATATCCGTGCGTGATGCATGAAATATGGATCCGGGATCGATAATATTATAATTAGAACGTATGCTTCATCGACTATTGTAATTATGTAATTAACGCGATGCAGCAGATTGGTGTTCGTGAACATATTACCAAGACACTCTCGAATAATAAGATAACTAATGCAGTTAATATAGAATCCCTGTGATATTCACAAGAATGTGACTTGTTGGTAGAGTAATGTATAAGCTGCTGCTCTATGTGTGTAATGCAGCGACCGCTGGTGTAATGTATCGATTGAATACCAAACAATGTTGTTCGATCATCCAACTGTATAGATGCAGCAACAGTAGATTGGTAGATAGGTGGAGATAAGTAAGATTTTTGGTGGTTTGTGACTTACCTTGTCAAAGGCCTTTGGCCTGTGGCATTTCTCCTTATCCGGCTCCATGCGGCGGCCGGATTCGGCTGATGAGCAGAGGGGCCGGGCAGCCGGACAAACGCACCTAGCCGAGTTCCATGGGGCTCTGCCCTCGCCCCATCACGCCTTTAGTCACCCCCACATACGAGCTGCAAAAGAAACATCAACAGTGAATTACTAAAACGTACAAACTATTAAAATTGTGTGTGTTTGTTTGTGTGTAGCTGTGCGGAGTGGGCTTGGATTTCGTAAACATTTGAAGATCATTCGAAGCCATTTTATGATTGCCAGTGAAAATAGACCGGCACGTAAACAGAATATGAGAGCGTCTGACGAAAAGCGTTTAACTGCAGTTCGAGATCGAGAAACGCTTATATTACGCAATATTTGTGATGAGCTCACCTCTGCTTCCGATGCGGCGCTTTTTTTCAATTTGTAAGAAGAAAATTGAAAGCTGAATTCGGGAAACAACAATCACCACCGACGCCGCGCACGAAACTGTCTTTCGACAATTGTTTTTTTGTGCGCATCGCCAACTTTAGATAAACAATAGACGTGAAGTTGTCGCTGTTTAATGCAAGCAATAAACAAAAGTTAAGGGGCGTGGCGTATTAGTAACCAGATGCGACGCGAAAAGTGACAAGTTTTAGGGGAAAATTTGTTAATTAAATAATGTAAGTACTAATATTAAGTTTAATGAATGCGGCAACATAATTTGTGCAGCGCAAAGGATTTAATGATCCAATTAGTAATACACGAGCAGAGAGAAATTCAATTTTTGCGGTAGATGCAAGGAAACAGATGCTCCAAACAGACCGGAAGCGACACCGCCGCCGCCATTTTTTAATTACAACTTTGACAGATGCAACCACAGCGATCTTGGATTCTCCAAGTATCTAATTTTCGTATGCATCTTTTGGACTCTATCTATCTATAGTTTTTGAGAAAATCACTGAAATATGAAGACTGGTGTTAATTTTCAATTACATCAAGAAAAATAAACACGTATTTTTTGAAACAAACGAAACGATTGCGAAAATATTTACACGCGCTCGCGTGGTCGAGTAAGAGAATTTGCAAAAACAAATAAATCGCGTTCGCTTATTATTATGCTTCGGAAAATAAACACGAATCGAATGGACTGAGTCTCTCTCTAGGCTTCTTCGATCTTTTCAAATAATAACAGTAATAGTCTTCCTCTGTTTCGTCTTCTTCTTCTTTCATTCCGCGCGGGATCAAAGCGACGCTTATTTTTAAAACGTTTCCTTTTAATAATCTCTCTTTCACTCGGCGAATGTTTGTGTTACACTTTTCTTTTCATTCGGCCTCAAAAAATAAAATCAAACAAATTCAGTTCCACAACATTATTCTTACTACACTTTAATACCAACCGAAATACGACTTTGATGTTTTGGGGGATGAGATTTTTTTTTAAATTGCAACCCTAAAACCTGTATCAGGTCTAAAACCTATCTATTTCAGCAAATTCATGTTTCTTTTTTAAAAATATGCAACTATCGATAATGTGATTCATGCAAAGTGTGTCCTTTTATGCAGATTCTCTTCTTCTTATTTGAAGCGCCCTTCAAATTATCCACGAACGCTGTTAATGTTGCATAACTTGGGCAAATTGACAAGATCAGGTAGGCGCAAGCACCATCAGAACGTTCGGTGTCTGTTTTTTTTTTGCTTGTGCTGCGGGGGTGCAGGAATGCGGGGAAAGTGCGAAACCCGCTCGTTGTTATTGTCGACAATAAAAGAGCAGAACGGGCAGCGATAATCGAGTTTATTAATCAACTTGACGCAACTTGATTAATCGGTTATTGCGGAAATTTCCGTTAAATCGCGCAACAAAAACGGTTGGCACGAGAGACCGGAAATCGGAGGGCGTGTCCCCTTTTATAAATGGAAACAGGAAACGAGTTTAAATTGTGGATGCGCCGGGTGATCATCTATCTATGTGGGGTCCAACAAAAGTTCGCCTAGTTGGCTAATTTTAAGCTAATATATTTAATTTTTAACCTTTTTGTAATCACTTTTTTTTTTGCTGATTTTAGTGTTCTTGATTTAACCTTCTGCGCTTCATACCATGGACTGCTATTTGGTTTCCGGATCATACTTATAAAACCAAGATTCAGCACCTGTTACTATTTTCTTAAAGGTAAGCTAGACTCTCCATTTTCAAATTTCCATGGCGTTCAAGCCCAATTCATCACCTATATTTGAACGCGAATTACAGCCATACTGATAAAATCACAGTAATATATCGATACATGCAAGATTCCCTAAACATTCAGCTTTCATATGCAACTTTCGGATTAATTCTAGCTATTATAGTTTTCGAGTAAATCAATGAAATGTAAAAACACTGCTTTTTCAATCATTTTTTA
>NW_017096935.1:0-10279 GCF_001412225.1 Nicrophorus vespilloides
AGTTAATGCCGAAAGCAAATACGATGCATAATAAATCTTATCGATGTAATCCACATTTATTTATTTATTTATTTATATATTTATTTAATGTGTTTTTCCATTCAATTCGTGTGAATTACAATGTTTAGGAAATTTTGGAAATACCTCAGTTGATTAATGCAAACAGTCGATTCATCATGTGCTGATTGCATGTATCTTTAATATCTACTATAATTTTTTGAAATATTGAAAACTAGAGTAAATTTAAAATTTACAGTATTTTTTGAATATTTGAAAGTTTGAAATTTTGAGTATTTTTTGAATATTTGATATTTACAGTATTTTTGAATGATTAAAATTTACAGTATTTTTTAAATCTTTAAAATATATGGACATGAAATTCACAGCATTTTCTGAATCAATTTCAACGTTTATGGTGATTTTTGAATTGGAGAAATTTACGGCATATTTTGAATATTTGAAAGTTTGAAATTTTCAATATTCTTTGAATATTTGAAAGTTTGAAATTTTTACTATTTTTTGAATATTTGAAAGTTTGAAATTTACGATATATTTTGAATATTTGAAAGTTTGAAATTTTCACTATTCTTTGAATATTTGAAAGTTTGAAATTTTCAATAGTTTTTGAATATTTGAAAGTTTGAAATTTTCAGTATTTTTTGAAAGTTTGAAATTTTTGGTATATTTTCAATATATTTGAAATTTACAGTATTTTTAAATGATTGAAATTTACCGTATTTTTTGAATTTTTATAATATATAGACATTTTTTAATTAATGAAATTCACAGCATTTTCTGAATCTTTGAAATTTATGGTGATTTTTGAATTAGAGAAATTTGCGGTGATTTTTTTGAATATAGATTACTTTAAAATACGGCGAAGAAACGTGTTTACAATGTACAATGTTTCTAATTAGCGTTTTTTTTTAATAGACAAAGACATTCAGGTGAAGTACACTTTTGGTTGAAGTTTTTTTTTGGAAATACCCAAACAGTGTTGTTCGATGTTGTTGGTCATGTGCAGAATGCATGTGTAATTAATAACTTTCCGTAATCGTCGAGTGTTTGTGAGTGTGTTGTGTGTGCATGTTTTGGAACAATCGAAGGCTCGAATTTGGAGAATGAAGTGGAGATGGATGTGTGTCGTCGCCCATGTTTGGGAGTCCCCGTGCTGACGTGATGATTTACGTGCGCGTTCGACTGAAGGACGAGTCGTAATAGGAGAGAAGACCGCGTATATATTAATATTAAATGAAGAAGAGGTAGTGGAGAAGGAGGTGGAGGAGATAGGTCCTGGCATTGTTGGGAGCCTTAATATTTCACTACTACCAACCCCTAAAACTTTCCATCCATCACGCGGCGGCACACATGACGCGTGATGCGTGCGGCCAAAAACCATTACAAACCCTCCCCCCAACCCTTACGAAAAGCGAGGAGAAGCAGCAGTAACACGAAACCATCCACTTTGGTAAATTCCATTAATTAACATTAACCGCAATTGTTTTATTAACTTTACCCGTTTAACATTCAGTTAAATCTCTGCTACTGCTGTTGCTGTACCTCCCCATAATCCTATCAAAGTCATTGTTAAATCATACCACATTTCATGAGACTTGAGAATTAATTACATTAGAAAACCCCCCCAAATAGTTGAGGGTTCATTTTCTGAAACGTTCAACAAAAAATTCTTTTAAAATAATCATAAATTTCGAAAACTTCATTATTTTAACTGTTTGAATGTTTTGTACTAAAATTAAAGTAGAAACATATTTGTATACGTTTATGATTGTAAAATTATACGGAATAATTCACTCTCAATTTTTTTTTATTATTATTATAGGCCTTGACTATTCTTAGCACATGTAACATTGAGTATGCAAATTGAAAGTGAAACAAAAAATGTAAGAATAATAAACGGATACGCTCATAACAAAACGGCATTGAAAGTGTATTTAAAATAGTGACTAAAAACTATAATATTTTTAAAAAAATCTTCTGAATTTTGTAATTTTTTTGTTTGAAAATATAAATTGTAATTGAATGAATCGTGTCACTTTTAAGTTAATTATAATTAATTAACGAAATAAGCAGTTTAAAACTCTAGGAAATGGTAGAGTGCACATTGAATATGTAAATTAAAAGTTGAAACCGCCGGTGGAACAACAACATCAACAATATTCCCGGTGCATATGCGAGCACAATTGCACGACTTCCGGTATTCCGTTGGTAATTAGCTCTGGAATTAATGAAATTGAAATTGCTATGAATGATACAAATATCGAAGATATGTTTTTTAATACTTTTAAATTACTGAAATTTACAGTATTATTTGAAATGTAGAAGTAGAGAGAGTGGTAATTTTTAATGTATTTACAGTAATTTGTGAATCTTTGTAATAATTTAAGGTATTTTTTTGATTCTTTGAAATTTACGAATCCTTATAATTGAAGTTATTTTTTGAAAATTAAATTCGCTCTCAAATTAATGAAATTGAAATTGCTATGAATGATACAAATATCAAAGATATGTTCAACTTTTTTTTAATACTTTTAAATTACTGAAATTTACAGTATTATTTGAAAGTGTGGTTATTTTTAATGTATTTACTGTAATTTGTGAATCTTTGTAATAATTTAAGGTATTTTTTTCATTCTTTGAAATTTACGAATCTTTATAATTGAAGTTATTTTTTTAATCTTAAATTAGCTCTGAAATTAATGAAATTGAAATTGCTATGAATGATACAAATATCAAAGATATGTTCTACCTTTTTTTAATATTTTTAAATTACTGAAATTTATGTTTTTGTATTAAATATACACAGAATTAGAGAGAAAGAGGTAATTTTTAATGTATTTACTGTAATTTGAGAATCTTTGTAATAATTTAAAGTATTTTTTGATTCTTTGAAATTTACGAATCTTTATAATTGAAGTTATTTTTTTAATCTTAAAGCTCTCAAATTGATGAAATTGAAATTGCTATGAATGATTCGAAGATCAAAGTTATGTTCTACTTTTTTTAATACTCTTAAATTTCTGAAATTTACGGTATTTTTTAAATATACACAGAAGTAGAGAAAAAGGGGTAATTTTTAATATATTGAAATTTACTATAACTTGTGGATCTTTGTACTATTTTTTTGATTGTTTGAAATTTACGATTGAATCTTTTAAATTGAAGTTATTTTTTTGATTATTAAAGCTCTCAAATTAATGAAATTTAAATTACGATGAATGAATGATAAACAGATCAAAATTACGTTACATTTTTTTTTGGAATAACATTTCAAAAAAATGATATAATGAAACAATTATAGAATAAAATTAAATAAACCGAACGAATTAAGTTCGCACTTAAATAATTAATTTAATAAAATTGATGTAACCAAATAATTGAATGCATGTTTTTAATCGCCCTAAAAGCATTGAGTAATTAAATTATTCAATTAAATAACATTATTTATTGAAACAATTATATAATTGTAAAGAAAACAGAAAAAAAAAACATTGAAATTTAAAATTAATTAGTTTTTCAGTCATTTTAGACAATGTCTTCACACATATTTAAAAAATACGTATTATAAATTGAATATTGAATTAAAGCTAAAATCTTAAGGAATTATATGTGTATAAACCCATTTTATTGATATTAATGATTGCTTTTTCTGTACTTTTTAGAAAATTTCTCAACAAAGAAAAAACATTGATTTCAGAGTTGAAAATAAAATATAGCTCATAATTATTTAAGATATCCATAAAATTGACATAACAAAAATTAACAATTGCAGTAGGCTTGAAATTTTCATGGAACACCATGATTATCACGTTATCATTCATTATTTATTGAGTAATCATTTGATTGCAGCTTTTCACTGAATTAAACAAATGAATATCCTCCATTAAATCAAATTATTATGGTATAACAATATACAGTTTCACGTAGGAAAAATGTATATATAACTATTGTGAAATTCCTTTCGATGTACAATTTCCTGCTTCGACATGCACCGAGTGATATCGGATAAACAGGGCCGCCTGTTTGAAAGCAACTTCCGGTCCGGATATAAAGTCGTCGGGGCTCGGATTCCTTTCAATTTGGATTCACTCGCGAATTCCAAGTTTTTGTTTTCGTTGAAGATTTCTTGGCGAATTCTGCAAATGGGACGTGTGTGCGTGCGCGCGCGGTTAGATTAATTAAGATTTTCGTTAGCAGTTTGTGTTCAGTTTGCGGAGATTATGCAACAATAGCTGTTCGGAGAGTGTATTTGTGTGAGAGAGAGAGAGAATGTGAGAGAGAGGAATACACGAGCGGTCGCTTTAAAGCAAACCAAGTTATTGTTCAAGAGACGTGTTTGCGTGTGTTGGGGTTTGAATGTGTGTGTGTGTGTCTTTTGAGATCGATAAGAAACAACGGGAGACACACACACACACACACATGCATGAATATATACGTATACGCATGCACTGACACACATACATAGACAGTGAGAGAGAGAGAGAGAGAGGAGGTGGAGGAAACTCTCTGGCATGGATGTTGGATGTCGGTGGTTTGGGGAGGTCAAATCCCTAGACTGGAATCCAATAAGCACGACGCACGTAACGGGGGAACCCCCTTTATTAATGCGTCCGCCACCCCCGACGTGTGTCCTACATTATATATCCACACACACACACAGAGAATGTCTCCTCACCAAAGAAAGCAATTTATATGCTGATCCAAACAAAACTTTAAATAGTTCTCAGCGCCGCAAAACACATTTATTGGCGAAACCGATCCTCCTGTCCCGTCTATTTACACATTTCTTTCTCTTTGCCACGCATCGATTTTTCTCGAACCATCATCATATCCACCCCCCACCCTTCACTCACTCGACAGAAGTGTCCTTCAGACTTTCTTCTTTCGCCAAATGTATATATATATATAAACGTAGTTATATAACATACACACACACACACTTGAAACTCGCAGAAGAAAAGTTTCGGGATAGTTTAATGAAGCCCGAAGTTGCCGCCGCTGCGAAGATCATCAATAATCTCAACGGCGGAACTCGTACTTTAGTTTTGTCACTAACTGAAATGTTGATAGTTGAGAGGGCCTCTTCCTCCTTCTCCTTCTCCTGCTCCACAACTTAAATTAAGTTATATTTGAAAAGAGGCAAAACTCGGGGACAAGATAATGAGAAGAAAAAATAAAATAAGGGAAGCGAAAACAAGACAACGGCAACTGCAGAAGTACAGAGAGAGAGGGAGAGAAAGGTTACTTTGTAAAGTTTCAGTCGAACGTGAATTGAATTATGATTATTATTATTATTATGTGCGGCAGAACGGAAATACATTTCAATGTATATTTTGCAGGTAGTGCTGCAGCGACGCGACTGACGTAACTATTAAGTTCTGCTCTTTGCTTGAAATAATGGAATCAATGCAATTGGAAATAATGTCTTTATGTTTTCATAAAGATTGCGAGCGAGTAGAATCGTTATTTGTATACGCAAATTAACGTTTAAAGTGTAGGAATTGAAGCGTTATTGATTTCATTATGGCAATTTTTTTAGTCGCGTCTTCAAAAAAAAATAATATAATTAGTGAGAATGTAATGCTTGTAGATTTTAGTAAATATCACAAAAAATCTTTGTAGCAGAATACACATTGAATATGCAATTTAAAGCTGAATCTATAGAGAATTTAATGTATATAAATTCATATTGCTGGCATCGATGATGTAAAAGTAATTCGCTTTTTTAAAATTCAATTAGTAAATCAATCAAAAACGATTTATTGAAGATTGGACATTTCATAGTCAACTTAAAGCAAAAACTATAAGGAATAAGATATGAATAAAGTTATATTAATAAGATGCATAAGGTATAAGTAATTCGCTTGGAAAATTTAATTAATGGTTTTTCTAACAGCTTGTACAATTTAGTAGATATCTCAAAAACTATTGACTGTAAATTGGATATTGAATAGTCGACTTAAAGCTAAAACTATAGTGAATAATATGAGTGTAAACTTATATTAATAATCTTCATAAAATAGAAGCAATTCGCTTGGAAAATTTCATTAATTATTTTTCAAGTCTCGAAAAAGTGATGGCTGTGGAATATCGTAAATATCTGAAAAACTGTTCATTGGAAATTGAATAATTTAAAGTTAAAAGTATATAGAATAATATAATGAAACAATATGGAATAATGATATTCATGAAATAAAAGGAATTTGATTCGAAAATTTAATTAAAAACTTTTGAAGCCTCAAAAATGTATGTACGCATAATTAGTAACATGTAGATGAAAAATTGATATTAAATTAAAGAATTGAAAATGTTGAAATTAATTAATTGAAGCCACAAAAATGTATATATAATTAGGTTTAGATCTCGAAATCTACTTATTGTAGACTAGATGTTGAATATTCTATTGGAGCTAAAAATATAGAGAATATTATGCATAAACTCATATTGATGATATTAATACGAAATTATAGAAAATGCATATTTGATATAAAATATACATTTTAAAGCTAAAAGTAATAGGGAATGATACGGGTAGACATTTGCATTTAAATACAAGTAATAATTGTATTAGTTTGAAGGATTTTAAACGTTGATTTCTAATGTTTATATCAATCAATAAAATGAAATTCTGAGGTGCGCTTCAGATGAATTAAAGATAAATTCAATTGGTTGCCATACGGAGAGTATAACGGGAATACGTGAATTGAAAGAAATTATTACTATTTGGAGCGAAAGGAAATAAATGTGAAAAATCCTTCTTCAACACACAAATACACACACACATCCTCTCATCACTGGTCACGTCTGCACTAGATAAATAACATAAATGTAATCACGTTCGTTCGCTCTCCGAACACACGCTCTCGCAATTGCTCACGGCTGTTGCGGAAAATGTACTGAAAACTAGAATATATTTTCTAAAACGAACGAATCGAGACAGAGACAGAGAGAGATAGAAATGGATGAAACGATGGAAATAATAAAAGTGTACCAAGAAGATCCAAGTTCCCTGTTTTGCGGATGAGCATCAGCGGTGGGTTATTTCGGAGAGCTCGCGAACACAGTTTTCCGGGTTCGGAACAATCGCGCCCTGAGCTCCTCCACCATCACCACCAACCACCACCACCATCTATTCGCCTGCAGAACAAGACCAAAGCCAAACAAACTAATCCCTTCTCCACCTCCTCCTCCCCAAACTAAGAACAATTAACCGTATTAAACGGGAATCTCCTAATAGAATTGTTTTACTGCACTACACAACAACCTATTTACACAACGACAATTGCTTCAATTTTTTTTTTGTGCAAGTCTTTGTTTGTTCCTGTTTTGTATTTGAAATTACAAAACTTATGTAATCTGGATATGAATACATAAAATATGACAAGTCGCACTTAAACACTAAGCGTTACTTGACAAATCTTACTTGTAATGTAAAGATTTATGTAAAATGTAACATTTTAAAGTTTTTGAAAAATAAGAACTTTGGTAAATGTGTACATACTTCATTGTAATTTACGTTTCTTAAAACTTCTAATCTTGACAACTTATGTATGCACATTCACCATAACAATTTACGGTCTATGAAAAAGAAACAACAGTAAGAAGTTTGGTAATTGTATACATTCTTCATTGTAATTTACTTTTTTTGAAGCTTGTAACCTTAACACTTTAATAAATTTAATAATTTACGGTTTTAAAATTTGCAGAAACCAAATTAGAATTTATTTGATAAAGCGTTCAAATCACGCAAAACATGTGTGAATGTATAATTTCTTCATTATTAATTAATTCATTAGTTTAATCGCTTTAGTAAATGTAACAATTTAAAGTTTTTGAAAAATAAGAACTTTGGTAAATGTGTACATACTTCATTGTAATTTACGTTTCTTAAAACTTCTAATCTTAAGAACTTAAGTATACACATTCACCATAACAATTTACAGTCTATGAAAAAGAAACAACAGTAAGAACTTTGGTAAATGTATACATTCTTCATTGTAATTTACTTTTCTTGAAGTTTGCAATCTTAACACTTTAATAAATTTAATAATTTACGGTTTTCAAATTTGCAGAAACCAAATTAGAATTTATTTAATAAAGCGTTCAAATCACGCAAAACATGTGTGAATGTATAGTTTCTTCATTATTAATAAATTCATAAGTTTAATCACTTTAGTAAATGTGGCAATTTAAAGTTTTTGAAAAATAAGAACTTTGGTAAATGTGTACATACTTCATTGTAATTTACGTTTCTTAAAACTTCTAATCTCAACAACTTAAGTATACACATTCACCATAACAATTTACGGTGTATGAAAAAGAAACAACAGTAAGAACTTTGGTAATTGTATACATTCTTCATTGTAATTTACTTTTCTTGAAGATTCCAACCTTAACACTTTAGTAAATTTAATAATTTGCGGTTTTTGAAAAATCCAACTTTAGTAAATGTGCACATTCTTCATTATAATTTACGATTTTTGAAGCTTCTTTTTTTTTATAAATATTTATATTCTAAAATATAATTTACGAGAATTAAAAGGGATGTCGATTTTTTTTACGTCTTCTCGAGTTTGCACGAAAGGAATGGAAGCATTATTTTCCTATTTCATTTTCCGCCCCATTTTTCCCATTCTGGCCGTCGCTCTCCCAACATCAATCCATCCGCACGAGGACGAAAAAAAAAGGAAGAAAAAGCAGGAAAAGAAGGAGAGTTTATATATCGGAGCGCACGCACCGCGAAAATACAAATGAAAATGAATGAAAAGGCACACACACATGATGTCTGTGGAAAGACGAGAGGTTATTTATAGGCGAGGATTCATTGAGATCAACTGCGTCCATTCTTTATTAATATTTTTGTGCTTCTCCACACACATACACAAAAAGAGATAAGCTATTTTTATCGTTACTATTACATCAGAGCGGCCTATTCAGACCGCACCAACAACAACCACCCTCAACGAAAGATTAATGATTTAACGTTGCCAGTTACTTAAGAGCTTTTTCTTCTGAAAACTCTTACACATACACACATCGACTTCATCTTTCATTTCCAACCAGATTGTTGTTGCTCTGTTTTGTGTATGTGCAGTGAATATCAAGAGAGAAAAAAATATATATAATATGAAAAAAAATACATGCTGGATGAGAATGTGAAATATCTATGTATCATCGTGGCATGCAGGAAGGAGGAAACGCGAGCGATATTACCACGCATCCGAAACGTATGTTTACTATATCACAGAGAGGAGAGAGGAAGAAAAAAAACTGTATATGAAGAGTACAGCTGTAAAACAGATGATGGATACTGTGCAGAGCCGACAATTGCTTTTCATTGGTTCGAAGCTTACTTAAAAAGCGAACGATTTATTTTCGTTTCGATAAATATGTCATGAAGAAATGTGAAATTCATGCTACAACAACAGCAAAAGGAGCAACGATTAAGACTAGTACGGAATTTCGTTAACGCGATAGAAACTTCATGTTTGAAGTTATGTGGACTTATCTAAGCAGCACTATGCGAGGTATTGCTGTCATTCTTGTGTTTTGTTAATCAATTTGCACATGAAAATATGACTGTTTCCGTTTAATCTAATTTTGCAAAATGATAACTGATGATTCACACATGTTTTGCGTGATTTGAACGCTTTATGAAATAAATTCTAATTTGGTTTCTGCAAATTTGAAAACCGTAAATTATTAAAGTGTTAAGGTTGTAATCTTCAAGAAAAGTAAATTACAATGAAGAATGTATACAATTAGCAAAGTTCTTACTGTTGCTTCTTTTTCATAGACCGTAAATTGTTATGGTGAATGTGTATACTTAAGTTGTTAAGATTAGAAGTTTTAAGAAACGTAAATTACAATAAAGTATGTACACATTTACCAAAGTTCTTATTTTTCAAAAACTTTAAATTGTTAGTGATTAAACTTATGAATTAATTAATAATGAAGAAACTATACATGTTTTGCGTGATTTGAACGCTTTATCAAATAAATTCTAATTTGGTTTCTGCAAATTTGAAAACCGTAAATTATTAAATTTATTAAAGTGCAAACTTCAAGAAAAGTAAATTACAATGAAGAATGTATGCAATTACCAAAGTTCTTACTGTTCTTTCTTTTTCATAGACCGTAAATTGTTATGGTGAATGTGCATACTTAAGTTGTTAAGATTAGAAGTTTTAAGAATCGTAAATTACTATGAAGTATGTACACATTTACCAAAGTTCTTATTTTTCAAAAACTTTAAATTGTT
>NW_017096936.1:0-10349 GCF_001412225.1 Nicrophorus vespilloides
AAATCGAGTCGACTCTGAGAGATTTCTTTTCATTGTCCTCGGGCGAAATAAAAATCGCCTCCCTCATTCTTAATTCCAACATTTATTATTCAGCTCCTTGTCTCCCTCGCATTCATCAGTTTCTTAAGCTCCGAAGCTTTATTAAATTTTATCAGCATAACTCCGTTATATCTACTTTAATTCACTTCAACTATATTCTATTTTTTTGTAAATTATTATTCTACACATATAACTTGACAATTCTTCTCAGTGAAGTGTTGGCAACCCAAAAAAAAAAATTTGACACTTTACTGCTTCAAATTCAAATCTTGTGTTAATTTTGGGACACCCTTCTGTCATTATAATTTAAATTCGAAATTTCATTTTACATCCATCAATTATCAGTTGACTGTTGTAACCTTACTTTTTAAATCATATGATTTCAATAGAATTTTGACATTTAACTTTTAATAGCAAATTACAAACAATATCAATTATTTGACATTTCGATAAACAAAATTAAAACCTTCAATATACATATTTATAATTGCCAATTATCTGTCTTTTTTTTATATATTTTTTTAGAAATTTGTCATTACCAACCAATAAAAACATAATTTATAGTCACTTATTAATTATAACCTAAATTCGAAATTTCATTTGACATCTATCAATTATTAACTAACTTTTATAACCTTAATCAATCATACGGTTTCAATAGAATTTTGACATTTTACTTTCAATAGCAAATGACAAACACTATCAATTATTTGACATTTCAATAAACAAAATTATAACCTCTGCAATACAATCAAGACACATTTATAATTGTCAATTATCTGTTTTTTTTAATATTTTTTTTTTCAGAAATTTGTCATTACCAACCAATAAAAACATAATTTAAAGTAACTTATTAATTATAACTTAAATTCGAAATTTCATTTGACATCTATCAATTATCAGCTGACCATTGTAACCTTACTTTTTAATCAATCATACGATTTCAATAGAATTTTGACATTTAACTTTCAATAGCAAATGACAAACAATATGAATTATTTAACATTTCGATAAACAAAATTATAACCTCTTCAATACAATCAAGACACATTTATAATTGTCAATTATCTGTTTTTTTTTTATATTTTGTTTTAGAAATTTGTCATTACCAACCAATAAAAACATAATTTAAAGTCACTTATTAATTATAACCTAAATTCGAAATTTTATTTGACATCTATCAATTATCAACTAACTTTTATAACCTTAATCAATCATACGATTTCAATAGAATTTTGACATTTAACTTTCAATAGCAAATGACAAACAATATCAATTATTTGACATTTCAATAAACAAAATTATAACCTCTTCAATAAAATCAAGACACATTTATAATTGTCAATTATCTGTTTTTTTTTTATATTTTGTTTTAGAAAAATGTCGTTCCCAACCAATAAAAACATAATTTGAAGTCAATTATTAATATATAAATTTTTAAATTAAATTATATACACATGCATTATCGCTTTAAAAATCAATTGTTGCAAAATTGATTATATAAAATTAAATAACTTTTCAAAAAAACAAATGCGCAACAAATGTTGCTAGGCAAAAGTAAATATGTATAATCAATTGTTTTACATGCAAAGTTTAGCAATCGTTATTTGTTTGACAATTTTGTTTTTCTTTTTATATTTGTAATGAAAACTTTTTCCAAAAACCAAGAGAGTTTAATTAATAATTTTCAATAATTCCGATGTATGTATGAATAAGCTGCGGGAATCTGCAGGAAGGTTCGAGTTGTTGAACCCGTGACTTTACGAGTCGAGCCAATGTCAAAGTCTCTCTAATAGTTAATGAACGAAAAGGAAAGAAGTAATAATCTTGACCTTCGTCTACATCTCCATCATCAACGTCTCGTTTCGAATAAAATCATTAAAAATTTATATTTACCATTTCGAATTTCAGTTAACCGGAAGTCCTCTTTGCGTCCTCAAACATGCACATAGATTTACATATAAAAAAAAAGAAAAACACTCCGAAATTTGAACTACTTGTTATTTTTTTTTTGTTAAACAAAACAATTGAAAACAGGTCCACTTGTTTGGATGGTTGTCGGACGAGAGTGGATGAGGCCATCCATCTGGTACCTGGTTTTATACCTTCCACAATGAAGGTGGGAGAGACAGACAGAGAGAGAGAGACAAAGAGATGCGAGAATCCATGGCAACGCAATTTGCAGTTGTTTCGATATCCATACATGTATCCTCTCTATCATATTCATTCCTCTGTTTTCTCTATTTCATTTGTTTCAACCGAATTTTGTGCGTCGAAAAACAAGCGATCATCATGAGCTCTTGATGAGTCAATTAAAATTATTATTATAACGGATTATTATTTAAAAAAATCCTAATTCGCAGGAAACGATCAGATGATTATATTTTTTTTATTTTCGCATTCGCTAATTGATCCGGACTACATTCGCATGTTTTATGTTAACTATGTAGATAGACTAGATGTGGGAACTGAAATATTTTGTTTTTTTTATTAGATTCACACAAGAAAAACGTTATTTTTATATTATTTTATATGAATATTTATACATATGTCTATAAAGAAATTCGTTAAACAATTGTTTTAATATTTCTATGTTTTTGTTTGCTTTGAATTACGTTTCTATGGTAATGAAGCATGAAAAACTTCAATAATTTATATTTTTTCACTACAACTGAAAAAACAAAACAAAAATTACTGAAACATCCCTTCAGGCCTCGAATTCTTGTTTAATTTTTCAATAGTTTTTATTTTATATTCATATTTTCATTTCATGTTTCATTTTCTATATATATACATATACATTTATTTAAATGCATTTGTTTGTGGAACTAAAAATTAAAAAAAAAAACTGGCAACTCGTGGAAAATATTCAAAACAAAGCTATGATAGAAACGCGCCGCAGGCTGCGAATTCCACACTTTGACTGTAAATAAAACAAAAAAAAAGAAAATTAGTGAATTGAATTTGCAGCGAATAACAAAGTTTAAATTTTACACTGTATTTACACTGTATTTAGAAAAATAATAAAACTATAGTTCGTTTACATAATTCAGGTTATGCATCCTTTGAAGCAGATTAATGTAATTAAATGAAAAGGTCGAATAACGTTGGTATGGTAACATAATAATGTAATGTTTTATATAATAATGCAGCCATTTAAAATAGAATACGTTTGAATATCGTTGCTATGGTAACATAATAATTTTGACCTGGGTGCGGTGATTTACGTGGGGTCGTTTAAGAAAATGGGTACGAAATTAAGTGGATTAGAACCGAGAGCAATTTGTCCGATTTAGTAATAATAACGCTGCTCGGAATTAGTGTTAATCCGGGATGTTTCTGAGCCGGTTGCCGTTTCTGCTCTTGGTTTCTTCGAGGGTCGCGGCTGTAGAAGACTCTGATTTTCACGTGGGATGCGTTTGGAGCGAACCGTACGTCTCCAATTCAAACTTAACATCGAGCATGTATTTAAGTTTATTCGAGATGATCGGTGAGATCAGCGGTGTTCGCATGGTTTTCGACTACGAGGACGCTTTGAATCGGGAATTCGTGAAAAACGGAACATTCGAATTGGCGAAAAACGCTTTAGTCGATGGACGTCTTCACGCTGTTATCGGAAGAATTTATTTGAATACAACTGGAGTCGATGATGAGATCATTCATGGCCCAAGTTTCTTCGACGATGAGTTCGTTTATATTGTGAGAAAACCGAAGAAATTGCAGGTTTTCAGGAACGTTTTTAGAGGATTCTCTGGTGAGCTTTGGGCGACGATCGCTTTGATCTTTGGAGCGGTTTCAATAGTTTACGGAATCTCCGCTCGAATTTTAGACAATGTACGAATTGTTGACTCGATTTTCGCGATTATCGCGATCTTGTTCAACGCGTCCATCGGTCGCGGTGGAAAGGTCAAAAGATGGGCTTTCAAATTGTTCCTGTTAAGTTTCATGCTTTACTCGCTGAATTTAACGACTGTTTACTTGGGCGTTCTCAGCGACATCTATACGGAATCCGCGACGGAACCGAGGATCTACGATTTAGAGCAACTCTACTTGAACAGTATCAACTTGACGATAACTTTGTACCACGATCAGATCTTGAGGTTCAGGTATTACGTGAGTCCGAGCGTTAAATTCTCGAGGTTGGTCAAGGTGGCTGAGGTCAGGGATGCTGATCTGATTAGAACAGTTGCTCAGACGCAGGAGGGCGCTGTCGGAGCTTTCATCTCAACGTTTCACAGCATGCTCGCCGAAGAGCGAGTCGTCGATCACTTCTTTATAACGCAATTCACGCTGACACCGATGCATTCGACGTTTTGGCTGAAGAGAAACCATCCTCGGGTGACGTTGATCGAGTTTTGGGCGAAGGAGATTATTGAGAAGGGTTTCATGGTTAAGTTTTGGAGGGATTACACCAATCGCAACTTCAATCACAGCTTGATGAGATCCGCACTCACGAACGAACCGAGACAACCGCACGGACTTCTTCACTACGAGGAAACTTTTCACATCCTGCTTATCGGTGAACTCGTGTCAATTTTAGTCTTCATCCTCGAATTCGCCGCTCGAAAACTGGAATCGCAAATTTCTTGGATGGAAGATAACTCTAGATTCTAATTTACGTAACTCAACCTATTTTTGTTTTAATCCGCCATCTTTTCCATAGAAACGTCAAAAAAAAAGTTGCCTAAAAACAAAAGTACATAACTTTTTAATTATTCCGCCATATTTCCTATAGAAACGTCAAATTGTTAAAGAATTATTTACATAACCTATGTATATTTGAATCCTGTAGAAACGTCAAAAAAAAATAAATGTTTTGCGTGTGGAAAACTTACATAACCTACTTTTTTTTACAGTCTGCCATCTTTCCTATTGAAGCGTTACTATTTTCGCAATTAATTATTAAATTTTGCACAATTTTAGTCTTCATCCTCGAATTCGCCGTTCGAAAACTGGAATCGCAAATTTCTTGGATGGAAGATAACTCTAGATTCTAATTTACGTAACTCAACCTATTTTTTGTTTTAATCCGCCATCTTTTCCATAGAAACGTCAAAAAAAAAGTTGCCTAAAAACAAAAGTACATAACTTTTTAATTATTCCGCCATATTTCCTATAGAAACGTCAAATTGTTAAAGCATTATTTACATAACCTATGTATATTTGAATCCTGTAGAAACGTCAAAAAAAATAAATGTTTTGCGTTTGTAAATATTACATAACCTACTTTTTTTTACATTCTGCCATCTTTCCTATTGAAGCGTTACTATTTTCGCAATTAATTATTAAATTTTGCACAATTTTAGTCTTCATCCTCGAATTCGCCGCTCGAAAACTGGAATCGCAAATTTCTTGGATGGAAGACAACTGCAGATTCTAATTTACGTGAATTGAAACATAACTCAACCTATCTTTGTTTTAATCCGCCATCTTTTCAATAGAAACGTCAACAAAAAAGTTACCTAAAAACAAAAGTACATAACTTCTTTTTTTTTATTATTCCGCCATCTTTCCTATAGAAACGTCAAATTGTTAAAGTATTATGTAACCTATAACATAACCTATTTATATTTAAATCCTAACTTTTTTTTTTTAGTATTCCGCCATCTTTCCTATAGAAACGTTAAATTGTTAAAGCCTATAACATAACTTATTTATATTTGAATCTTAAAGAAACGTCAAAAAAAAAAAATATTTTGCGTGTGTAAAAATTACATAATCTACTTTTTTTTTACATTCTGTCATCTTTCCTATAGAAACGTCAAAAAGTTAAAGCCTATAACAAAACCTATTTATATTTGAATCTTAAAGAAACGTCAAAAAAAAAAATTTTGCATGTGTAAAAATTACATAACCTACTTTTTTACATTCTGCCATCTTTTCTATAGAAACGTCAAAAAGTTAAAGCCTATAACATAACCTATTTATATTTGACTCTTAAAGAAACGTAAAAAAAAATAAATATTTTGCGTGTTTAAAAATTACATAACCTACTTTTTTTTTACATTCTGCCATCTTTCCTATTGAACCGTTACTATTTTCGCAATTAATTATTTTTACTTGTTAAATTTTACACACTTTTTTAATGAGTTTATCTAAAATTCAATAAAATTATGAAATTGAGTTATCATGAAAGAAACGTTACCATTTAGTTTTATTGCAATATTTGTCACATTTTTTACAACTTAATTTGCTTAATTTTTGTTCTGAATTTAACAAATTATAGTAATGTATGATGACGAAGATAATTCATAATGTAATTTCCTTAATCATAGTTATTACGAAACTTCATTAAATGTCTAATAACAGGTAGATTTAAAAAAAATGAATACTTATTGCAAAAGGTGAAAATAATAAATAAATTCTTAAAGTCCTTGAAAAATTGTGCACCGAGCGAGGTTTAATCGCACCGCATTAATCTTGCGCACTACTATATAGTCCACGTGAAGCAAAGGAGGACTAGATGTGAGTGTGTGTGCGTATTTCGTAATTTTAAATTTAAATGCGAACGATAAGGGAAGGAAACAAAAAAAAAGAGAAGGGTAAAAAAGGGAATGGGAATCACGTGAAAACCCCATCCATCAGGGAGTTGATAATTTCGCTGAAAAATTATGAATGCGACCGTGAGGAGAGATTAATTAGCTTAGACTTGTTAGTTTTTTTTTTGTGTGTGCGTAAAAACTAAGGGTGCTGCGCCGCGATTTCATCATTTGTTTTATTCGAAAGAACTGTAACCTACAAAAAGATAATATTGTTATGTCACCAATACAAAAATAACCTCATGTCACAAAATGATTATATTCATTTATTTTGTGGGCGGGGTGGAAAAAACAATGTTGTAGAAGGCTGCGGAAAATTGTTTTTCTTTTCGGAAATGAACGTTCGATGTAAACAAATGAGCATCAATTAAATAACAAAAGATTGAATGAGGTAGAGAGAGAGAGAATAGTGTAGACTGAAATCAAGTGCATCGAATGGCTTTTGTTTATAAACACAAGAGAAGCGTTCCTTTTGTTTTAATGGAAGCGTTCTCCTCCGATCTCTCAATTAACGCGATCAGTGGTCGCGTTTCCATAGAGACGTGCACTGAAACAATGGGTCTCGTCTCTATTTGCTTATTTCTAATTATTTATACGCAACGAAGGTCGCATAACTCGAAAGAACTAATTTTTATTTGAAAAAAAAAACAAAACTTATAATTAGTCACATTGTTGTGGTTACTAATTACTATAATTTTAAAACAATTAAAGTTTCATTTCTTGTTTTTTTACATTTCGAAGAAAGCTATAAACTATGTTTATTCACATTTTTATGTAATAATTAGTGAGTAAAGTGTATAATATATTAAGTCGACTACATTGTTATTTCTATTGCTTGCTACTGCTTCAGAAACTCCATGAATCTTATCTCAAAGTGGATGCTTTTGCAAAGTAGTAATACTAGTATTGAGACTGCTTTTACGATGCGCGTGTACACGAGTTGTTTCATTTCCAAAGTATTTACAGAAATAGGTATAGCGCACGCATACAGTATTAAAACTAAAAGTCTGTACTAAATAAATGAGTAAACGAGAGATGCAGATAATATCGATTTTTAGGGCTTTCTCTTAAAAAAAATTGAGACTCTGTGAGATTACTTTTGTCACTCAAAGAAGCTTTCAGACGACATTTTTTTCTCTTTCTTTTTCCACACTCACATTCATATAATCTATCCTTCTTTTCTCCGACACGATGCATTATCTTTACCACATTTTTTTTCTCTCCTTCATCCTCTCTTACACACTTTATACCTAAAATATATATATACATCTTCATTCCTTCTTTTCTTCCCTAGATTTTTTTTTTGCGAGGTTGGTAAACTCGCTCATTATTTGGGGGCAACCGATGGAAGCACTTTCCTACCCTCCCAAATACCACCTAAAACTCATATTTTTTTATGCCCTTAATAGTTTCCATAAAATATCAGGAAGCTGAAATATTATTGTCAATTGAAATTTATCTTAGGTTATCAACATTGATTGTCACATTGACGTTTCAATCATAACCTTAATATTATAAAATTTGTTAATTATATTTTTAGGTTGACAACGTTACGTAAAATTTGCAAATCTAATGAAAGCCTACTAATAAATCTTGTAGTAAAAGTTCTACTATTTATATCGAAATATGAGACAGTTAAATTCTAATAGACTGTTTTAAACTAATTTCGTAATGAAAGGGAATGTTGGGGAATTTTAAGAAAAGATTACGTAAAGTTTTTTGAAATCCGGCCGATGGAAGCACTTTCCTTTTCTCCCAAATACCACCTAAAACTCATATTTTGTTAATGCCCTTAATAGTTTTCATAAAATATCATTTTCATAAAGAGAAAGCTGAAATATTATTGTTAATTGAAATTTATCGTAGGTTGTCAACATTGATTGTCACATTGACGTTGCAATCATAACCTTAATATTACAAAAGTTGTTAATAATATTTTTAGGTTGACAACGTTACGTAAAATTTGCAAATCTAATCAAAGCCTACTAATAAATCTTGTAGTAAAAGTTCTACTAATTATATCGAAATATGAGATAGTTAAATTATAACAGACTGTTTTAAACTAATTTCGTAAATGTATCTTATTTCGTAATGAAAGGGAATGTTGGGTAATTTTAAGAAGAGATTACGTAAGGTTTGTTGAAATCCGGCCGATGGAAGCACTTTCCTATCCTCCCAAATACCACCTAAAACTCATATTTTTTTGATGCCCTTAATAGTTTCCATGAAATATCAGAAAACTAAAATATTATTGTCAATTGAAATATATCTTAGGTTGTCAACATTGATTGTCACATTGACGTTTCAATCATAACCTTAATATTAGAAAAGTTGTTTTTTGTAATTATATTTTTAGGTAGACAACGTTGATTGTCATATTGACGTTTCGGATCATAACCAATTTTTGTTTATCCAGTTACATAATCGTATTCATTTGAAAATTATTTTATTTTAGGTTGTCAATATTGATTGTCACATTAACTTTTCGTACATGACTAATTAAAATTTACCATGACAATTCGGTTGCATAACTATTGTAATTTATGACTAAATCTGATTTAAATTGTTAATATTAATTGTCAAAACTTGTAAATTTGATAAAAACTTAATTTTATCTTTTTTTTGTATTTGTTCAAATTGTAATGAACCCATTAAATAGTAACGAACCGTTAATATGTGTACGTGTTTGCAGTTGAATGAACGAGCCATGAGAAAATATCGAATCCTGCTGTTTTCTCATCTCATCTCACTTCCGCCACGTTCACGTATATTTATCTCTCTTTCTCTATTTCCAATTCCTGCTGGTAAGGCAGCAGCAGCAGTAAACTGTCGCGTGCTCCACGGCGTGTGTATATCAAATATCTAATATAAAATTCATCGAGCGAAATAAAAAAACATAAATCACATCGCGTTTCGACGTTTCTCCCATTCGGACGCCGAAATCCGAGACCGGATGATGACTAATGTTCACCTTCACGTATATATCTCTCTCCATCTCTCTCTCTCTATATACGTAACTTTCCGATTGTCTTTCTCTGTCTGTCGCACGTAAACAGTCGCTTGTTTCATAGCCAACTTCTATCTCTATCTTCGATTTCGGGACGAGGGGGATGCTGAAAACACAATGGACACGACCGTGTCAAACCGGAAACGTAATTCCCTGAAAGAGAGACAAGAGGGGAATTCGGATTCGGATTGTGGAATTGGATAGAGAGAAGCAAGGGGAGAGTTTCGCATCCGGTTCGTTACTTCGATGTAAACTCCAAGAATTTGATTACAATTATTACGTAAATACTGTGAAATACAGAGATAAAAGACAGAATGAGAGAGAAAGAGAGAGACAAAATAGGAAACGGAAATTCAAGAAACCTTGAACCTGCGACAAAAATCTCAGCTTTGACCATTATTAAAAAACAATTTCTTAGCTCCTGAAACTATTACATTCATTTTTTTCTACACTGATTATCATCATTATTTTGTTTTTTTAATTACGATCCGCACGAGAGGATCCACAAAATCCGAACGAAAACATTTCGGACGTTTCCATAACAACAGTAACATCAAGTATTACTAACAAAAAACAAACAACTACGACAACAATTGACAAACTTAATCCATCATAATTTGATGTTTCCATAACAACAGTAACATCAGTAGTACTAACAAAAAAACAAACAACTACGACAACAGTTGACAAACTTGAAAATCCATTATAATTTGATGTTTTTATAACAACAGTAACATCAGTAGTACTAACAAAAAAAACAAACA